>NW_027208446.1:216587-273403 GCF_027789765.1 Dendropsophus ebraccatus | reverse complement strand
TTCATTCCTACCACCTTAGGAAAAAAAGTCATTATTTTGAGGCTTAGAAGTCATTTCTGCAATTCCCATAGAAAATCAACGGCGTCTCTATTCAATTGTGTGGAGCGCATATCAGGTGGGTTTTCTCTGCCGGCTTAAGAGATACACAGTGAAACTAAAGCGATCCTGGGTGCCCTAGGGTGCCTGTCATCCAATCCGCACTGAATTTCATTTCTAGCACATAGCCAAAAAATCGCCCCATTGACTTACATTGGAGTGCAGAAAAGGTCATTTTTTCTCGGTCCCTTTAAGAGGTAGGAGTTAAACAAGCTTAGGTCTGCGGTGCCCAGGGGGGACCCCATCCAGCCCGCACTGAGTTTCATTCCTACCACCTTAGGAAAAAAGTCATTATTTTGAGGCTTAGAAGTCATTTCTGCAATTCCCATAGAAAATCAACGGCGTCTCTATTCAATTGTGTGGAGCGCATATCAGGTGGGTTTTCTCTGCCGGCTTAAGAGATACACATGAAACTAAAGCCGATCCTGGGTCCCCAGGGTGCCTGTCATCCAATCCGCACTGAATTTCATTTCTAGCACATAGCCAAAAAATCGCCCCATTGACTTACATTGGAGTGCAGAAAAGGTCATTTTTTTCTCGGTCCCTTTAAGAGGTAGGAGTTAAACAAGCTTAGGTCTGCGGTGCCCAGGGGGGACCCCATCCAGCCCGCACTGAGTTTCATTCCTACCACCTTAGGAAAAAAAGTCATTATTTTGAGGCTTAGAAGTCATTTCTGCAATTCCCATAGAAAATCAACGGCGTCTCTATTCAATTGTGTGGAGCGCATATCAGGTGGGTTTTCTCTGCCGGCTTAAGAGATACACATGAAACTAAAGCCGATCCTGGGTCCCCAGGGTGCCTGTCATCCAATCCGCACTGAATTTCATTTCTAGCACATAGCCAAAAAATCGCCCCATTGACTTACATTGGAGTGCAGAAAAGGTCATTTTTTCTCGGTCCCTTTAAGAGGTAGGAGTTAAACAAGCTTAGGTCTGCGGTGCCCAGGGGGGACCCCATCCAGCCCGCACTGAGTTTCATTCCTACCACCTTAGGAAAAAAAGTCATTATTTTGAGGCTTAGAAGTCATTTCTGCAATTCCCATAGAAAATCAACGGCGTCTCTATTCAATTGTGTGGAGCGCATATCAGGTGGGTTTTCTCTGCCGGCTTAAGAGATACACAGGAAACTAAAGCCGATCCTGGGTCCCCAGGGTGCCTGTCATCCAATCCGCACTGAATTTCATTTCTAGCACATAGCCAAAAAATCGCCCCATTGACTTACATTGGAGTGCAGAAAAGGTCATTTTTTCTCGGTCCCTTTAAGAGGTAGGAGTTAAACAAGCTTAGGTCTGCGGTGCCCAGGGGGACCCCATCCAGCCCGCACTGAGTTTCATTCCTACCACCTTAGGAAAAAAAAGTCATTATTTTGAGGCTTAGAAGTCATTTCTGCAATTCCCATAGAAAATCAACGGCGTCTCTATTCAATTGTGTGGAGCGCATATCAGGTGGGTTTTCTCTGCCGGCTTAAGAGATACACATGAAACTAAAGCCGATCCTGGGTCCCCAGGGTGCCTGTCATCCAATCCGCACTGAATTTCATTTCTAGCACATAGCCAAAAAATCGCCCCATTGACTTACATTGGAGTGCAGAAAAGGTCATTTTTTCTCGGTCCCTTTAAGAGGTAGGAGTTAAACAAGCTTAGGTCTGCGGTGCCCAGGGGGGACCCCATCCAGCCCGCACTGAGTTTCATTCCTACCACCTTAGGAAAAAAAGTCATTATTTTGAGGCTTAGAAGTCATTTCTGCAATTCCCATAGAAAATCAACGGCGTCTCTATTCAATTGTGTGGAGCGCATATCAGGTGGGTTTTCTCTGCCGGCTTAAGAGATACACATGAAACTAAAGCCGATCCTGGGTCCCAGGGTGCCTGTCATCCAATCCGCACTGAATTTCATTTCTAGCACATAGCCAAAAAATCGCCCCATTGACTTACATTGGAGTGCAGAAAAGGTCATTTTTTCTCGGTCCCTTTAAGAGGTAGGAGTTAAACAAGCTTAGGTCTGCGGTGCCCAGGGGGGACCCCATCCAGCCCGCACTGAGTTTCATTCCTACCACCTTAGGAAAAAAAGTCATTATTTTGAGGCTTAGAAGTCATTTCTGCAATTCCCATAGAAAATCAACGGCGTCTCTATTCAATTGTGTGGAGCGCATATCAGGTGGGTTTTCTCTGCCGGCTTAAGAGATACACATGAAACTAAAGCCGATCCTGGGTCCCCAGGGTGCCTGTCATCCAATCCGCACTGAATTTCATTTCTAGCACATAGCCAAAAAATCGCCCCATTGACTTACATTGGAGTGCAGAAAAGGTCATTTTTTCTCGGTCCCTTTAAGAGGTAGGAGTTAAACAAGCTTAGGTCTGCGGTGCCCAGGGGGGACCCCATCCAGCCCGCACTGAGTTTCATTCCTACCACCTTAGGAAAAAAAGTCATTATTTTGAGGCTTAGAAGTCATTTCTGCAATTCCCATAGAAAATCAACGGCGTCTCTATTCAATTGTGTGGAGCGCATATCAGGTGGGTTTTCTCTGCCGGCTTAAGAGATACACATGAAACTAAAGCCGATCCTGGGTCCCCTGGGTGCCTGTCATCCAATCCGCACTGAATTTCATTTCTAGCACATAGCCAAAAAATCGCCCCATTGACTTACATTGGAGTGCAGAAAAGGTCATTTTTTCTCGGTCCCTTTAAGAGGTAGGAGTTAAACAAGCTTAGGTCTGCGGTGCCCAGGGGGACCCCATCCAGCCCGCACTGAGTTTCATTCCTACCACCTTAGGAAAAAAAGTCATTATTTTGAGGCTTAGAAGTCATTTCTGCAATTCCCATAGAAAATCAACGGCGTCTCTAATTCAATTGTGTGGAGCGCATATCAGGTGGGTTTTCTCTGCCGGCTTAAGAGATACACGTGAAACTAAAGCCGATCCTGGGTGCCCCAGGGTGCCTGTCATCCAATCCGCACTGAATTTCATTTCTAGCACATAGCCAAAAAATCGCCCCATTGACTTACATTGGAGTGCAGAAAAGGTCATTTTTTCTCGGTCCCTTTAAGAGGTAGGAGTTAAACAAGCTTAGGTCTGCGGTGCCCAGGGGGGACCCCATCCAGCCCGCACTGAGTTTCATTCCTACCACCTTAGGAAAAAAAGTCATTATTTTGAGGCTTAGAAGTCATTTCTGCAATTCCCATAGAAAATCAACGGCGTCTCTATTCAATTGTGTGGAGCGCATATCAGGTGGGTTTTCTCTGCCGGCTTAAGAGATACACATGAAACTAAAGCCGATCCTGGGTCCCCAGGGTGCCTGTCATCCAATCCGCACTGAATTTCATTTCTAGCACATAGCCAAAAAATCGCCCCATTGACTTACATTGGAGTGCAGAAAAGGTCATTTTTTCTCGGTCCCTTTAAGAGGTAGGAGTTAAACAAGCTTAGGTCTGCGGTGCCCAGGGGGACCCCATCCAGCCCGCACTGAGTTTCATTCCTACCACCTTAGGAAAAAAAGTCATTATTTTGAGGCTTAGAAGTCATTTCTGCAATTCCCATAGAAAATCAACGGCGTCTCTATTCAATTGTGTGGAGCGCATATCAGGTGGGTTTTCTCTGCCGGCTTAAGAGATACACATGAAACTAAAGCCGATCCTGGGTCCCCAGGGTGCCTGTCATCCAATCCGCACTGAATTTCATTTCTAGCACATAGCCAAAAAATCGCCCCATTGACTTACATTGGAGTGCAGAAAAGGTCATTTTTTCTCGGTCCCTTTAAGAGGTAGGAGTTAAACAAGCTTAGGTCTGCGGTGCCCAGGGGGGACCCCATCCAGCCCGCACTGAGTTTCATTCCTACCACCTTAGGAAAAAAAGTCATTATTTTGAGGCTTAGAAGTCATTTCTGCAATTCCCATAGAAAATCAACGGCGTCTCTATTCAATTGTGTGGAGCGCATATCAGGTGGGTTTTCTCTGCCGGCTTAAGAGATACACATGAAACTAAAGCCGATCCTGGGTCCCCAGGGTGCCTGTCATCCAATCCGCACTGAATTTCATTTCTAGCACATAGCCAAAAATCGCCCCATTGACTTACATTGGAGTGCAGAAAAGGTCATTTTTTCTCGGTCCCTTTAAGAGGTAGGAGTTAAACAAGCTTAGGTCTGCGGTGCCCAGGGGGGACCCCATCCAGCCCGCACTGAGTTTCATTCCTACCACCTTAGGAAAAAAAGTCATTATTTTGAGGCTTAGAAGTCATTTCTGCAATTCCCATAGAAAATCAACGGCGTCTCTATTCAATTGTGTGGAGCGCATATCAGGTGGGTTTTCTCTGCCGGCTTAAGAGATACACATGAAACTAAAGCCGATCCTGGGTCCCCAGGGTGCCTGTCATCCAATCCGCACTGAATTTCATTTCTAGCACATAGCCAAAAAATCGCCCCATTGACTTACATTGGAGTGCAGAAAAGGTCATTTTTTCTCGGTCCCTTTAAGAGGTAGGAGTTAAACAAGCTTAGGTCTGCGGTGCCCAGGGGGACCCCATCCAGCCCGCACTGAGTTTCATTCCTACCACCTTAGGAAAAAAAGTCATTATTTTGAGGCTTAGAAGTCATTTCTGCAATTCCCATAGAAAATCAACGGCGTCTCTATTCAATTGTGTGGAGCGCATATCAGGTGGGTTTTCTCTGCCGGCTTAAGAGATACACATGAAACTAAAGCCGATCCTGGGTCCCCTAGGGTGCCTGTCATCCAATCCGCACTGAATTTCATTTCTAGCACATAGCCAAAAAATCGCCCCATTGACTTACATTGGAGTGCAGAAAAGGTCATTTTTTTCTCGGTCCCTTTAAGAGGTAGGAGTTAAACAAGCTTAGGTCTGCGGTGCCCAGGGGGGACCCCATCCAGCCCGCACTGAGTTTCATTCCTACCACCTTAGGAAAAAAAGTCATTATTTTGAGGCTTAGAAGTCATTTCTGCAATTCCCATAGAAAATCAACGGCGTCTCTATTCAATTGTGTGGAGCGCATATCAGGTGGGTTTTCTCTGCCGGCTTAAGAGATACACATGAAACTAAAGCCGATCCTGGGTCCCCAGGGTGCCTGTCATCCAATCCGCACTGAATTTCATTTCTAGCACATAGCCAAAAAATCGCCCCATTGACTTACATTGGAGTGCAGAAAAGGTCATTTTTTCTCGGTCCCTTTAAGAGGTAGGAGTTAAACAAGCTTAGGTCTGCGGTGCCCAGGGGGGAACCCCATCCAGCCCGCACTGAGTTTCATTCCTACCACCTTAGGAAAAAAAGTCATTATTTTGAGGCTTAGAAGTCATTTCTGCAATTCCCATAGAAAATCAACGGCGTCTCTATTCAATTGTGTGGAGCGCATATCAGGTGGGTTTTCTCTGCCGGCTTAAGAGATACACATGAAACTAAAGCCGATCCTGGGTCCCCAGGGTGCCTGTCATCCAATCCGCACTGAATTTCATTTCTAGCACATAGCCAAAAAATCGCCCCATTGACTTACATTGGAGTGCAGAAAAGGTCATTTTTTTCTCGGTCCCTTTAAGAGGTAGGAGTTAAACAAGCTTAGGTCTGCGGTGCCCAGGGGGGACCCCATCCAGCCCGCACTGAGTTTCATTCCTACCACCTTAGGAAAAAAAGTCATTATTTTGAGGCTTAGAAGTCATTTCTGCAATTCCCATAGAAAATCAACGGCGTCTCTATTCAATTGTGTGGAGCGCATATCAGGTGGGTTTTCTCTGCCGGCTTAAGAGATACACATGAAACTAAAGCCGATCCTGGGTCCCCAGGGTGCCTGTCATCCAATCCGCACTGAATTTCATTTCTAGCACATAGCCAAAAAATCGCCCCATTGACTTACATTGGAGTGCAGAAAAGGTCATTTTTTCTCGGTCCCTTTAAGAGGTAGGAGTTAAACAAGCTTAGGTCTGCGGTGCCCAGGGGGGACCCCATCCAGCCCGCACTGAGTTTCATTCCTACCACCTTAGGAAAAAAAGTCATTATTTTGAGGCTTAGAAGTCATTTCTGCAATTCCCATAGAAAATCAACGGCGTCTCTATTCAATTGTGTGGAGCGCATATCAGGTGGGTTTTCTCTGCCGGCTTAAGAGATACACATGAAACTAAAGCCGATCCTGGGTCCCCAGGGTGCCTGTCATCCAATCCGCACTGAATTTCATTTCTAGCACATAGCCAAAAAATCGCCCCATTGACTTACATTGGAGTGCAGAAAAGGTCATTTTTTCTCGGTCCCTTTAAGAGGTAGGAGTTAAACAAGCTTAGGTCTGCGGTGCCCAGGGGGGAACCCCATCCAGCCCGCACTGAGTTTCATTCCTACCACCTTAGGAAAAAAAGTCATTATTTTGAGGCTTAGAAGTCATTTCTGCAATTCCCATAGAAAATCAACGGCGTCTCTATTCAATTGTGTGGAGCGCATATCAGGTGGGTTTTCTCTGCCGGCTTAAGAGATACACATGAAACTAAAGCCGATCCTGGGTCCCCAGGGTGCCTGTCATCCAATCCGCACTGAATTTCATTTCTAGCACATAGCCAAAAAATCGCCCCATTGACTTACATTGGAGTGCAGAAAAGGTCATTTTTTCTCGGTCCCTTTAAGAGGTAGGAGTTAAACAAGCTTAGGTCTGCGGTGCCCAGGGGGGACCCCATCCAGCCCGCACTGAGTTTCATTCCTACCACCTTAGGAAAAAAAGTCATTATTTTGAGGCTTAGAAGTCATTTCTGCAATTCCCATAGAAAATCAACGGCGTCTCTATTCAATTGTGTGGAGCGCATATCAGGTGGGTTTTCTCTGCCGGCTTAAGAGATACACATGAAACTAAAGCCGATCCTGGGTCCCCAGGGTGCCTGTCATCCAATCCGCACTGAATTTCATTTCTAGCACATAGCCAAAAAATCGCCCCATTGACTTACATTGGAGTGCAGAAAAGGTCATTTTTTCTCGGTCCCTTTAAGAGGTAGGAGTTAAACAAGCTTAGGTCTGCGGTGCCCAGGGGGGAACCCCATCCAGCCCGCACTGAGTTTCATTCCTACCACCTTAGGAAAAAAAGTCATTATTTTGAGGCTTAGAAGTCATTTCTGCAATTCCCATAGAAAATCAACGGCGTCTCTATTCAATTGTGTGGAGCGCATATCAGGTGGGTTTTCTCTGCCGGCTTAAGAGATACACATGAAACTAAAGCCGATCCTGGGTCCCCAGGGTGCCTGTCATCCAATCCGCACTGAATTTCATTTCTAGCACATAGCCAAAAAATCGCCCCATTGACTTACATTGGAGTGCAGAAAAGGTCATTTTTTCTCGGTCCCTTTAAGAGGTAGGAGTTAAACAAGCTTAGGTCTGCGGTGCCCAGGGGGGACCCCATCCAGCCCGCACTGAGTTTCATTCCTACCACCTTAGGAAAAAAAGTCATTATTTTGAGGCTTAGAAGTCATTTCTGCAATTCCCATAGAAAATCAACGGCGTCTCTATTCAATTGTGTGGAGCGCATATCAGGTGGGTTTTCTCTGCCGGCTTAAGAGATACACATGAAACTAAAGCCGATCCTGGGTCCCCAGGGTGCCTGTCATCCAATCCGCACTGAATTTCATTTCTAGCACATAGCCAAAAAATCGCCCCATTGACTTACATTGGAGTGCAGAAAAGGTCATTTTTTCTCGGTCCCTTTAAGAGGTAGGAGTTAAACAAGCTTAGGTCTGCGGTGCCCAGGGGGGACCCCATCCAGCCCGCACTGAGTTTCATTCCTACCACCTTAGGAAAAAAAGTCATTATTTTGAGGCTTAGAAGTCATTTCTGCAATTCCCATAGAAAATCAACGGCGTCTCTATTCAATTGTGTGGAGCGCATATCAGGTGGGTTTTCTCTGCCGGCTTAAGAGATACACATGAAACTAAAGCCGATCCTGGGTCCCCAGGGTGCCTGTCATCCAATCCGCACTGAATTTCATTTCTAGCACATAGCCAAAAAATCGCCCCATTGACTTACATTGGAGTGCAGAAAAGGTCATTTTTTCTCGGTCCCTTTAAGAGGTAGGAGTTAAACAAGCTTAGGTCTGCGGTGCCCAGGGGGGAACCCCATCCAGCCCGCACTGAGTTTCATTCCTACCACCTTAGGAAAAAAAGTCATTATTTTGAGGCTTAGAAGTCATTTCTGCAATTCCCATAGAAAATCAACGGCGTCTCTATTCAATTGTGTGGAGCGCATATCAGGTGGGTTTTCTCTGCCGGCTTAAGAGATACACATGAAACTAAAGCCGATCCTGGGTCCCCAGGGTGCCTGTCATCCAATCCGCACTGAATTTCATTTCTAGCACATAGCCAAAAAATCGCCCCATTGACTTACATTGGAGTGCAGAAAAGGTCATTTTTTTCTCGGTCCCTTTAAGAGGTAGGAGTTAAACAAGCTTAGGTCTGCGGTGCCCAGGGGGGACCCCATCCAGCCCGCACTGAGTTTCATTCCTACCACCTTAGGAAAAAAAGTCATTATTTTGAGGCTTAGAAGTCATTTCTGCAATTCCCATAGAAAATCAACGGCGTCTCTATTCAATTGTGTGGAGCGCATATCAGGTGGGTTTTCTCTGCCGGCTTAAGAGATACACATGAAACTAAAGCCGATCCTGGGTCCCCAGGGTGCCTGTCATCCAATCCGCACTGAATTTCATTTCTAGCACATAGCCAAAAAATCGCCCCATTGACTTACATTGGAGTGCAGAAAAGGTCATTTTTTCTCGGTCCCTTTAAGAGGTAGGAGTTAAACAAGCTTAGGTCTGCGGTGCCCAGGGGGACCCCATCCAGCCCGCACTGAGTTTCATTCCTACCACCTTAGGAAAAAAAGTCATTATTTTGAGGCTTAGAAGTCATTTCTGCAATTCCCATAGAAAATCAACGGCGTCTCTATTCAATTGTGTGGAGCGCATATCAGGTGGGTTTTCTCTGCCGGCTTAAGAGATACACATGAAACTAAAGCCGATCCTGGGTCCCCAGGGTGCCTGTCATCCAATCCGCACTGAATTTCATTTCTAGCACATAGCCAAAAAATCGCCCCATTGACTTACATTGGAGTGCAGAAAAGGTCATTTTTTCTCGGTCCCTTTAAGAGGTAGGAGTTAAACAAGCTTAGGTCTGCGGTGCCCAGGGGGGACCCCATCCAGCCCGCACTGAGTTTCATTCCTACCACCTTAGGAAAAAAAGTCATTATTTTGAGGCTTAGAAGTCATTTCTGCAATTCCCATAGAAAATCAACGGCGTCTCTATTCAATTGTGTGGAGCGCATATCAGGTGGGTTTTCTCTGCCGGCTTAAGAGATACACATGAAACTAAAGCCGATCCTGGGTCCCCAGGGTGCCTGTCATCCAATCCGCACTGAATTTCATTTCTAGCACATAGCCAAAAAATCGCCCCATTGACTTACATTGGAGTGCAGAAAAGGTCATTTTTTCTCGGTCCCTTTAAGAGGTAGGAGTTAAACAAGCTTAGGTCTGCGGTGCCCAGGGGGGACCCCATCCAGCCCGCACTGAGTTTCATTCCTACCACCTTAGGAAAAAAAGTCATTATTTTGAGGCTTAGAAGTCATTTCTGCAATTCCCATAGAAAATCAACGGCGTCTCTATTCAATTGTGTGGAGCGCATATCAGGTGGGTTTTCTCTGCCGGCTTAAGAGATACACATGAAACTAAAGCCGATCCTGGGTCCCCAGGGTGCCTGTCATCCAATCCGCACTGAATTTCATTTCTAGCACATAGCCAAAAAATCGCCCCATTGACTTACATTGGAGTGCAGAAAAGGTCATTTTTTCTCGGTCCCTTTAAGAGGTAGGAGTTAAACAAGCTTAGGTCTGCGGTGCCCAGGGGGGACCCCATCCAGCCCGCACTGAGTTTCATTCCTACCACCTTAGGAAAAAAAGTCATTATTTTGAGGCTTAGAAGTCATTTCTGCAATTCCCATAGAAAATCAACGGCGTCTCTATTCAATTGTGTGGAGCGCATATCAGGTGGGTTTTCTCTGCCGGCTTAAGAGATACACATGAAACTAAAGCCGATCCTGGGGTCCCCAGGGTGCCTGTCATCCAATCCGCACTGAATTTCATTTCTAGCACATAGCCAAAAAATCGCCCCATTGACTTACATTGGAGTGCAGAAAAGGTCATTTTTTCTCGGTCCCTTTAAGAGGTAGGAGTTAAACAAGCTTAGGTCTGCGGTGCCCAGGGGGGACCCCATCCAGCCCGCACTGAGTTTCATTCCTACCACCTTAGGAAAAAAAGTCATTATTTTGAGGCTTAGAAGTCATTTCTGCAATTCCCATAGAAAATCAACGGCGTCTCTATTCAATTGTGTGGAGCGCATATCAGGTGGGTTTTCTCTGCCGGCTTAAGAGATACACATGAAACTAAAGCCGATCCTGGGTCCCCAGGGTGCCTGTCATCCAATCCGCACTGAATTTCATTTCTAGCACATAGCCAAAAAATCGCCCCATTGACTTACATTGGAGTGCAGAAAAGGTCATTTTTTCTCGGTCCCTTTAAGAGGTAGGAGTTAAACAAGCTTAGGTCTGCGGTGCCCAGGGGGAACCCCATCCAGCCCGCACTGAGTTTCATTCCTACCACCTTAGGAAAAAAAGTCATTATTTTGAGGCTTAGAAGTCATTTCTGCAATTCCCATAGAAAATCAACGGCGTCTCTATTCAATTGTGTGGAGCGCATATTCAGGTGGGTTTTCTCTGCCGGCTTAAGAGATACACATGAAACTAAAGCCGATCCTGGGTCCCCAGGGTGCCTGTCATCCAATCCGCACTGAATTTCATTTCTAGCACATAGCCAAAAAATCGCCCCATTGACTTACATTGGAGTGCAGAAAAGGTCATTTTTTCTCGGTCCCTTTAAGAGGTAGGAGTTAAACAAGCTTAGGTCTGCGGTGCCCAGGGGGGAACCCCATCCAGCCCGCACTGAGTTTCATTCCTACCACCTTAGGAAAAAAAGTCATTATTTTGAGGCTTAGAAGTCATTTCTGCAATTCCCATAGAAAATCAACGGCGTCTCTATTCAATTGTGTGGAGCGCATATCAGGTGGGTTTTCTCTGCCGGCTTAAGAGATACACATGAAACTAAAGCCGATCCTGGGTCCCCAGGGTGCCTGTCATCCAATCCGCACTGAATTTCATTTCTAGCACATAGCCAAAAAATCGCCCCATTGACTTACATTGGAGTGCAGAAAAGGTCATTTTTTTCTCGGTCCCTTTAAGAGGTAGGAGTTAAACAAGCTTAGGTCTGCGGTGCCCAGGGGGGACCCCATCCAGCCCGCACTGAGTTTCATTCCTACCACCTTAGGAAAAAAAGTCATTATTTTGAGGCTTAGAAGTCATTTCTGCAATTCCCATAGAAAATCAACGGCGTCTCTATTCAATTGTGTGGAGCGCATATCAGGTGGGTTTTCTCTGCCGGCTTAAGAGATACACATGAAACTAAAGCCGATCCTGGGTCCCCAGGGTGCCTGTCATCCAATCCGCACTGAATTTCATTTCTAGCACATAGCCAAAAAATCGCCCCATTGACTTACATTGGAGTGCAGAAAAGGTCATTTTTTCTCGGTCCCTTTAAGAGGTAGGAGTTAAACAAGCTTAGGTCTGCGGTGCCCAGGGGGAACCCCATCCAGCCCGCACTGAGTTTCATTCCTACCACCTTAGGAAAAAAAGTCATTATTTTGAGGCTTAGAAGTCATTTCTGCAATTCCCATAGAAAATCAACGGCGTCTCTATTCAATTGTGTGGAGCGCATATCAGGTGGGTTTTCTCTGCCGGCTTAAGAGATACACATGAAACTAAAGCCGATCCTGGGTCCCCAGGGTGCCTGTCATCCAATCCGCACTGAATTTCATTTCTAGCACATAGCCAAAAAATCGCCCCATTGACTTACATTGGAGTGCAGAAAAGGTCATTTTTTTCTCGGTCCCTTTAAGAGGTAGGAGTTAAACAAGCTTAGGTCTGCGGTGCCCAGGGGGGACCCCATCCAGCCCGCACTGAGTTTCATTCCTACCACCTTAGGAAAAAAAAGTCATTATTTTGAGGCTTAGAAGTCATTTCTGCAATTCCCATAGAAAATCAACGGCGTCTCTATTCAATTGTGTGGAGCGCATATCAGGTGGGTTTTCTCTGCCGGCTTAAGAGATACACATGAAACTAAAGCCGATCCTGGGTCCCCAGGGTGCCTGTCATCCAATCCGCACTGAATTTCATTTCTAGCACATAGCCAAAAAATCGCCCCATTGACTTACATTGGAGTGCAGAAAAGGTCATTTTTTCTCGGTCCCTTTAAGAGGTAGGAGTTAAACAAGCTTAGGTCTGCGGTGCCCAGGGGGAACCCCATCCAGCCCGCACTGAGTTTCATTCCTACCACCTTAGGAAAAAAAAGTCATTATTTTGAGGCTTAGAAGTCATTTCTGCAATTCCCATAGAAAATCAACGGCGTCTCTATTCAATTGTGTGGAGCGCATATCAGGTGGGTTTTCTCTGCCGGCTTAAGAGATACACATGAAACTAAAGCCGATCCTGGGTCCCCAGGGTGCCTGTCATCCAATCCGCACTGAATTTCATTTCTAGCACATAGCCAAAAAATCGCCCCATTGACTTACATTGGAGTGCAGAAAAGGTCATTTTTTCTCGGTCCCTTTAAGAGGTAGGAGTTAAACAAGCTTAGGTCTGCGGTGCCCAGGGGGGAACCCCATCCAGCCCGCACTGAGTTTCATTCCTACCACCTTAGGAAAAAAAGTCATTATTTTGAGGCTTAGAAGTCATTTCTGCAATTCCCATAGAAAATCAACGGCGTCTCTATTCAATTGTGTGGAGCGCATATTCAGGTGGGTTTTCTCTGCCGGCTTAAGAGATACACATGAAACTAAAGCCGATCCTGGGTCCCCAGGGTGCCTGTCATCCAATCCGCACTGAATTTCATTTCTAGCACATAGCCAAAAAATCGCCCCATTGACTTACATTGGAGTGCAGAAAAGGTCATTTTTTTCTCGGTCCCTTTAAGAGGTAGGAGTTAAACAAGCTTAGGTCTGCGGTGCCCAGGGGGGACCCCATCCAGCCCGCACTGAGTTTCATTCCTACCACCTTAGGAAAAAAAGTCATTATTTTGAGGCTTAGAAGTCATTTCTGCAATTCCCATAGAAAATCAACGGTGTCTCTATTCAATTGTGTGGAGCGCATTTCAGGTGGGTTTTCTCTGCCGGCTTAAGAGATACACATGAAACTAAAGCCGATCCTGGGTCCCCAGGGTGCCTGTCATCCAATCCGCACTGAATTTCATTTCTAGCACATAGCCAAAAAATCGCCCCATTGACTTACATTGGAGTGCAGAAAAGGTCATTTTTTCTCGGTCCCTTTAAGAGGTAGGAGTTAAACAAGCTTAGGTCTGCGGTGCCCAGGGGGAACCCCATCCAGCCCGCACTGAGTTTCATTCCTACCACCTTAGGAAAAAAAGTCATTATTTTGAGGCTTAGAAGTCATTTCTGCAATTCCCATAGAAAATCAACGGCGTCTCTATTAAATTGTGTGGAGCGCATATCAGGTGGGTTTTCTCTGCTGGCTTAAGAGATACACATGAAACTAAAGCCGATCCTGGGTCCCAGGGTGCCTGTCATCCAATCCGCACTGAATTTCATTTCTAGCACATAGCCCAAAAATCGCCCCATTGACTTACATTGGAGTGCAGAAAAGGTCATTTTTTCTCGGTCCCTTTAAGAGGTAGGAGTTAAACAAGCTTAGGTCTGCGGTGCCCAGGGGGAACCCCATCCAGCCCGCACTGAGTTTCATTCCTACCACCTTAGGAAAAAAAGTCATTATTTTGAGGCTTAGAAGTCATTTCTGCAATTCCCATAGAAAATCAACGGCGTCTCTATTCAATTGTGTGGAGCGCATATCAGGTGGGTTTTCTCTGCCGGCTTAAGAGATACACATGAAACTAAAGCCGATCCTGGGTCCCCAGGGTGCCTGTCATCCAATCCGCACTGAATTTCATTTCTAGCACATAGCCAAAAAATCGCCCCATTGACTTACATTGGAGTGCAGAAAAGGTCTTTTTTTTTCTCGGTCCCTTTAAGAGGTAGGAGTTAAACAAGCTTAGGTCTGCGGTGCCCAGGGGGGACCCCATCCAGCCCGCACTGAGTTTCATTCCTACCACCTTAGGAAAAAAAAAAAAGTCATTATTTTGAGGCTTAGAAGTCATTTCTGCAATTCCCATAGAAAATCAACGGCGTCTCTATTCAATTGTGTGGAGCGCATATCAGGTGGGTTTTCTCTGCCGGCTTAAGAGATACACAAGGGGGGGGCGTGGCTAACCGCTGAGGAGAACAGACGCACCGCTACTCAGCTCCTGCTACCACAGCTACTTTATCGCTTATCTGCAGCATACACTTCTCCTAACTCGATACTTAAGACTGCTAATCATCTTGCCTACATCTCAAGATGCAAAGAACATCAAGAAAGGCATCAGCAGCGGCGCGGAGGAGGATACAATCATCTCTCCCCTCGGCCAGAACCACTCAAGATGGCGCCGGCTCTTATACTGACTGTTGGCTGGACTCGCTGTTCTCAGATGTCGGGCTGGCGTGGGAGGCCGCCCCGGCATCCAACTTAGCTGACGGGCATCGAGAGGGTCCTGTGAGCGGACGGTCGCTCTCAAAATCAGCTAAACGGAGGAACCGGAGAGGTAGGAACACAAACATGAGCTCCCAACAGCTGCGCTCGGCTAGTGCAGAAGAACATCAACGCCGTTCTCCCTCGTCTGTTGTACCCTCTCCGGTCTCTCCTCACTCTCCTCCTGTTGCCGCTCCATGCTTGGGCTCTCATTCCGACCTGTGCCTCCCTGAGCTTTTTGCTGAAGGACTCTCTGCCTCCTCTGACCCTAACTTAGCCTACTCTGCAGACCCTGCCATGCTCACAGCCGAATCTCCTACTGCTCGGTATGATGTACCGATCTTCCAGCATAGCTCACCTACTAATTCTGATCATACAGCTGTCGACATGGGGAACAGCACTCTCTCTCCTGAAGCTGCAGAATTTCCTGGTACTCCCTGTCTCCTGCCTGTCAGAGACAATCCTACTATGCAATCTTCAGGGACATTCACCTCATTTTCTCCCTCTACTTGCCCTATTACTACCTTACGGAGTACTACCCGGAGCATGGAGACTGACATTCGGACTGTCCTGCCTCAAGCTCCAGATGCCATCTCTGCCTCTCCTTTCCTTACAACTTTGTTGTCATCATTCCGCGATTCGCTATTGGAGGGAGTGGATCGAATTGTCTCCTCCTTTGCTTCTTCCATGAAAGCATTACAGGACAGACTCTTAATAGCAGAGCTGAAACTCAGCGAACTAATTTCCTCCCACAACCTATTAACGGATGCATGTAGAAGGCTGGACGAAGATTCCGCACAGTTGCATGACAAAATGATGAAACTAGAGGACTATACTAGGCGCAATAACCTTAAACTGAGAAATGTTCCTGAATCGATCACTCTTCCGGACCTACCAACATACATTCAGCGTCTCATTAAACAAGTGTTACCTTCCTGTCCGAACAGAGAGCTGACGCTTGATTCGGTCCGCCGGGTTCCTAAACCCAATTACCTTTCCCAAGATATTCCTAGGGACATTATAGTTCGCTTCCATTATCTACATGTGAAAACTGCTTTCTTGACAGCTACCAGAAAATTGGATAAACTTCCTTGCGACTACCAACATATTTCAGTGTACTCAGATCTCTCACCTGACACATTGAGGAGGCGCAGGTCCTTCACTTCTCTAACCAAATCCTTGAGAGAAAAAAGTATCGCGTATAAATGGATTAACTCCGCACATCTGCTGATTCATAATGGAGGAACAAGACACATAGTAACCAGCCCGGGAGAAGGATTACAGCTGCTGACCTCGTGGCAAAAACTACATAAAACTCATTGATTCATAACAGCTGGCAGGATTGCGGTGTGGCGATCATATGTATAAGTTATATTTCCTCATCCCTTAGCGAAATACACCGAACTTTGTGCCCTCACACCCCAGTGCAGCGTATCTGATATATGTCAGTAATTTGCGTTGCCAAGTTTGGCTTAACTATGCCGCTTGTTTGTTTTACCAGCTTGCTTGCATTATGTTACTAATATTGTTCTATGCATGTAACCTTGTTCATATTTTCTATGAGCTCACTTGACTCTCTCCTATGTTATATTATTTTCCGCAACTCTTACTTGTGTGCCGTTTAGCTTACCATACTGATCTATTTACGGCTACATGCTGCCTACAAACTCGATCACTAGCTTGTTCTTACAGTATGTGTCGGCACGTAGCTTTAAGCTCAACATAGTTAGCTCCTCGAAAGTTAACGCTTTACATTTTCAGTAATAGCTCATTAAACCTAACCTGATAACTATGCATCCACAGGACACATCTGACTTCCCTAGCTTACTCCTACCAAACTTTCTCCTACATTTATAGTATGTGTGATATCAACTAATTCGAGATACACGTTGTCGCGTACAGGCCAACTTTAAACACTCACTTAGCACATAACAAGGTTGAAACCCTGCTTTGTTCTTTGTTTTATTTGCACTTTATGTTGTTTGTTACAATATATACAGCATTTCCTTGCATACCATGATTAATATGTCTATGTCTTATAAACCTGCTTATTTTTCTGCTTGTTTACCGAATGTGATGTATAGAAATTTATGGAAAACTCCTTCAATAAAAATCTATTGAAACATTAAGAGATACACATGAAACTAAAGCCGATCCTGGGTCCCCAGGGTGCCTGTCATCCAATCCGCACTGAATTTCATTTCTAGCACATAGCCAAAAAATCGCCCCATTGACTTACATTGGAGTGCAGAAAAGGTCATTTTTTCTCGGTCCCTTTAAGAGGTAGGAGTTAAACAAGCTTAGGTCTGCGGTGCCCAGGGGGGACCCCATCCAGCCCGCACTGAGTTTCATTCCTACCACCTTAGGAAAAAAAGTCATTATTTTGAGGCTTAGAAGTCATTTCTGCAATTCCCATAGAAAATCAACGGCGTCTCTATTCAATTGTGTGGAGCGCATTTCAGGTGGGTTTTCTCTGCCGGCTTAAGAGATACACATGAAACTAAAGCCGATCCTGGGTCCCCAGGGTGCCTGTCATCCAATCCGCACTGAATTTCATTTCTAGCACATAGCCAAAAAATCGCCCCATTGACTTACATTGGAGTGCAGAAAAGGTCATTTTTTCTCGGTCCCTTTAAGAGGTAGGAGTTAAACAAGCTTAGGTCTGCGGTGCCCAGGGGGGACCCCATCCAGCCCGCACTGAGTTTCATTCCTACCACCTTAGGAAAAAAAGTCATTATTTTGAGGCTTAGAAGTCATTTCTGCAATTCCCATAGAAAATCAACGGCGTCTCTATTCAATTGTGTGGAGCGCATATCAGGTGGGTTTTCTCTGCCGGCTTAAGAGATACACATGAAACTAAAGCCGATCCTGGGTCCCCAGGGTGCCTGTCATCCAATCCGCACTGAATTTCATTTCTAGCACAATCGCACAAAAAATCGCCCCATTGACTTACATTGGAGTGCAGAAAAGGTCATTTTTTCTCGGTCCCTTTAAGAGGTAGGAGTTAAACAAGCTTAGGTCTGCGGTGCCCAGGGGGGACCCCATCCAGCCCGCACTGAGTTTCATTCCTACCACCTTAGGAAAAAAAGTCATTATTTTGAGGCTTAGAAGTCATTTCTGCAATTCCCATAGAAAATCAACGGCGTCTCTATTCAATTGTGTGGAGCGCATATCAGGTGGGTTTTCTCTGCCGGCTTAAGAGATACACATGAAACTAAAGCCGATCCTGGGTCCCCAGGGTGCCTGTCATCCAATCCGCACTGAATTTCATTTCTAGCACATAGCCCAAAAAATCGCCCCATTGACTTACATTGGAGTGCAGAAAAGGTCATTTTTTCTCGGTCCCTTTAAGAGGTAGGAGTTAAACAAGCTTAGGTCTGCGGTGCCCAGGGGGAACCCCATCCAGCCCGCACTGAGTTTCATTCCTACCACCTTAGGAAAAAAAGTCATTATTTTGAGGCTTAGAAGTCATTTCTGCAATTCCCATAGAAAATCAACGGCGTCTCTATTCAATTGTGTGGAGCGCATATCAGGTGGGTTTTCTCTGCCGGCTTAAGAGATACACATGAAACTAAAGCCGATCCTGGGTCCCCAGGGTGCCTGTCATCCAATCCGCACTGAATTTCATTTCTAGCACATAGCCAAAAAATCGCCCCATTGACTTACATTGGAGTGCAGAAAAGGTCATTTTTTCTCGGTCCCTTTAAGAGGTAGGAGTTAAACAAGCTTAGGTCTGCGGTGCCCAGGGGGGAACCCCATCCAGCCCGCACTGAGTTTCATTCCTACCACCTTAGGAAAAAAAGTCATTATTTTGAGGCTTAGAAGTCATTTCTGCAATTCCCATAGAAAATCAACGGCGTCTCTATTCAATTGTGTGGAGCGCATATCAGGTGGGTTTTCTCTGCCGGCTTAAGAGATACACATGAAACTAAAGCCGATCCTGGGTCCCCAGGGTGCCTGTCATCCAATCCGCACTGAATTTCATTTCTAGCACATAGCCAAAAAATCGCCCCATTGACTTACATTGGAGTGCAGAAAAGGTCATTTTTTCTCGGTCCCTTTAAGAGGTAGGAGTTAAACAAGCTTAGGTCTGCGGTGCCCAGGGGGGACCCCATCCAGCCCGCACTGAGTTTCATTCCTACCACCTTAGGAAAAAAAGTCATTATTTTGAGGCTTAGAAGTCATTTCTGCAATTCCCATAGAAAATCAACGGCGTCTCTATTCAATTGTGTGGAGCGCATTTCAGGTGGGTTTTCTCTGCCGGCTTAAGAGATACACATGAAACTAAAGCCGATCCTGGGTCCCCAGGGTGCCTGTCATCCAATCCGCACTGAATTTCATTTCTAGCACATAGCCAAAAAATCGCCCCATTGACTTACATTGGAGTGCAGAAAAGGTCATTTTTTCTCGGTCCCTTTAAGAGGTAGGAGTTAAACAAGCTTAGGTCTGCGGTGCCCAGGGGGAACCCCATCCAGCCCGCACTGAGTTTCATTCCTACCACCTTAGGAAAAAAAGTCATTATTTTGAGGCTTAGAAGTCATTTCTGCAATTCCCATAGAAAATCAACGGCGTCTCTATTCAATTGTGTGGAGCGCATATCAGGTGGGTTTTCTCTGCCGGCTTAAGAGATACACATGAAACTAAAGCCGATCCTGGGTCCCCAGGGTGCCTGTCATCCAATCCGCACTGAATTTCATTTCTAGCACATACCCAAAAAATCGCCCCATTGACTTACATTGGAGTGCAGAAAAGGTCATTTTTTTCTCGGTCCCTTTAAGAGGTAGGAGTAATGAGTATAGTATATTTGAGCGTTTTTCAGGTGTATTAAACCCGTTGACGTTTAATGTTGTGATGGTGATGTCTGTCATCGTGTTTGTGAGAATGTGTAACTTACAATTAGTCGGATATCTATGTCTGTCGTATTGTCTTGTTCTTGTCGTTCGGAAAAGTACTCTGTGCTGCCAAGGACTATTCGTGACCACAACCGCAGGAGGATGAAGAGTGAAGAGAAAATCTAGACGGAACTAGGAAAAAGAAAAGAAGAGGGTTAAGCACTTCAAAGAGATGCAGTCAATATAAACAGATGAATTTAAACTAAAAAAAGAAAAAACAAACAAAACAAAAAAAAAAAAAACCTAAACTAACAAAAAAAGCGATATAAATCGCGAGGGTCTATCTATGACAATTTGTCAATAAGTCTTGTTAAGCAAGACAAACTATTGGGTGGGTGGGTTGAAACGCTGCTAGGCCTAAGTGAAATCAAAGGTATCATGGCCTATTCTACATCATAATAATATCATTTGGAGGGTATATCTCTATCACTATGGGAACTATCCTTGTTAATAATAAAACTGTCAATCAGCTGCTACTCAAGGAAGAAGACATGCATAATAACAAAAACATAATATAAACAACTTAATCAAGAAGCATCATCTCGGCATAATCTTCAACGCGGTCCGAGTCGTTGGCTCCTCTGTGTCTTTCTCTCCCTCTCTCTTTGCGGTTGTGGAGGCAGGTCCCGTCTCTCGACGTCATCCGTATCTTCAGATCTTGGCCTCGATATATAGCTGGGCGGAGGCAATATCATGGTCTCATGTAAATCACACCATTCGTGTAGGTATAGATTTTGAAGTTTTAACGCTTTCAGGAACTCCGGCAGGTCCTTGGGTTCTCTCAGAATAAGAGTGTTTCCCTCGAATCTCACAGATAAAGAGAACGGGAATCCCCATTTGTATTGAATGTTGAGCTCCTGCAATTTTTGTGTGAGTGGTCTAAGCGTAGCTCTCTGTCTCAGAGTTAGTAGCGATAGATCTGTAAAGAGCTGGATCCTGGCTCCGTTAAAATCAATATTGTGGATTTCTCTCGCCCTCTTCATAATGTCTTCCTTTAGTGTGTAGAAATGTACTCTGCATATGATGTCTCTGGGCCTTCTTGAGTCTTTTCCCTTTGGCTTTAGAGCTCGATGAACTCTATCAAGCTCTATGTGGGTGTCAGGAGGTCTTCCCAGAATCCTGTTGAACAAAGAGGATATCGCACCATATAATTCCGCCGTCTTGACCTCTTCCGGTAGTCCTCTGATCCTTATGTTGTTACGACGGCTCCTATTCTCGACGTCATCAAGTCTGAGGGTAATCATCCTCTGGGAAATTTTAAGGGTTTCTGTAACGTAAGTCAACTCCCTTATTTTGTCATCTTGCTTCATCTGAGATTTTTCAATACCCACTGTTTTTTTCTCCAAGGTTATAACTTTATCCTGCACCACAGTGAGATCTTTTTTCCACGCTGCTTTAAGTTCGTTTCCCAGGTTATTCAAATCCTGTTTAGTAGGAATCAGCGACAGTAACGCCTGCAGCTCAGGATGCCCTTGTAAAGCTTTCATAGCATTTTCCGAAGCGGCTGTTTGCACAGACATATTACTTGTAGGCTGATATATTACAGAGTCAGCTGAAGAAGTCGAGGATTCGTCAGATGACGGCAAGTCATGAGCGTAAAACGACTTATTCATCTCGCGCTTATTTGGCGTTTTCAATAGCTTCCTCTTAATTGGGGGAGAACTTTCCACATCTGAGTCATTGGGGGTTGAATCCCCTTCTGATACATCCGACTCCAGAGTATCTCTCTTATATTGTGCAGGCTTGTGTGAAAGCACGGAATTCTGCCCCACTTTATTAAATCTGCCATGAGATTGAGTCAAATCCATGTGATAGTCCTGTTCTTTATAGAATACATCAACTTTTGAGGTTAGAGGGACAGGAACATCATCAGTGAGCTTATCGGCAGTGTGTGGCATTTTCCTAGTCGCCTCCTCCAATATGGCCGCCTGTACTGAATTAACTGGGGCACATATCATTTGGCCATCTGTACTCTCAGAGGGGTTCATGCATAAATTTATGGGCTGCCTCTGCATCTGAGGGTCCCACAGAATAGACAAATTGCACTTATCAGGGGTTGCATCAGAATCCCCTTTCACAATATGTGTCTCTTTCTTTTTTTCCCCAACCAAGATGGCCGCCGTCCCTGCACTTCGGGCCTCTGTTCCCTGCCGGCTAATGGCGCTGTCCAGCATTGTGGTGCTGATCTCTGGGGTCAGTCGGCGCACATCGGGTACCTTACTGACAGCAGGTGCCTCCACTTCAGGAATCAGAGCTGTCGCTGGTCCCGGGCCGACTTCTCCCCTCCGCTCCGGCTCTTTAAAGATGGCCGCCGGATCCTCCTGCCTCGTGCTGCAGCTGCCGCGGACCTCCGTGTCCTCTGCCAGCCGCTCCGAGCCTCTGCATGTCTTGCTCATTTTGCTCCCCACGGTCTCCTTATCTTTAGTCTTCTTGCCGGTCTTCTTCACTACCGGCATATCGGAGCTATATCCTCTCAACGCTGAGGCCGACACCGGAGCTCTCACAGTGCGCTGTGTGCCATCAGCGCGTCAAGCCACGCCTCGCCGTTGATTTTCTATGGGAATTGCAGAAATGACTTCTAAGCCTCAAAATAATGACTTTTTTTCCTAAGGTGGTAGGAATGAAACTCAGTGCGGGCTGGATGGGGTTCCCCCTGGGCACCGCAGACCTAAGCTTGTTTAACTCCTACCTCTTAAAGGGACCGAGAAAAAATGACCTTTTCTGCACTCCAATGTAAGTCAATGGGGCGATTTTTTGGCTATGTGCTAGAAATGAAATTCAGTGCGGATTGGATGACAGGCACCCTGGGGACCCAGGATCGGCTTTAGTTTCATGTGTATCTCTTAAGCCGGCAGAGAAAACCCACCTGATATGCGCTCCACACAATTGAATAGAGAGGCCGTTGATTTTCTATGGGAATTGCAGAAATGACTTCTAAGCCTCAAAATAATGACTTTTTTTCCTAAGGTGGTAGGAATGAAACTCAGTGCGGGCTGGATGGGGTTCCCCCTGGGCACCGCAGACCTAAGCTTGTTTAACTCCTACCTCTTAAAGGGACCGAGAAAAAATGACCTTTTCTGCACTCCAATGTAAGTCAATGGGGCGATTTTTTGGCTATGTGCTAGAAATGAAATTCAGTGCGGATTGGATGACAGGCACCCTGGGGACCCAGGATCGGCTTTAGTTTCATGTGTATCTCTTAAGCCGGCAGAGAAAACCCACCTGATATGCGCTCCACACAATTGAATAGAGACGCCGTTGATTTTCTATGGGAATTGCAGAAATGACTTCTAAGCCTCAAAATAATGACTTTTTTTCCTAAGGTGGTAGGAATGAAACTCAGTGCGGGCTGGATGGGGTTCCCCCTGGGCACCGCAGACCTAAGCTTGTTTAACTCCTACCTCTTAAAGGGACCGAGAAAAAATGACCTTTTCTGCACTCCAATGTAAGTCAATGGGGCGATTTTTTGGCTATGTGCTAGAAATGAAATTCAGTGCGGATTGGATGACAGGCACCCTGGGGACCCAGGATCGGCTTTAGTTTCATGTGTATCTCTTAAGCCGGCAGAGAAAACCCACCTGATATGCGCTCCACACAATTGAATAGAGACGCCGTTGATTTTCTATGGGAATTGCAGAAATGACTTCTAAGCCTCAAAATAATGACTTTTTTTCCTAAGGTGGTAGGAATGAAACTCAGTGCGGGCTGGATGGGGTTCCCCCTGGGCACCGCAGACCTAAGCTTGTTTAACTCCTACCTCTTAAAGGGACCGAGAAAAAATGACCTTTTCTGCACTCCAATGTAAGTCAATGGGGCGATTTTTTGGCTATGTGCTAGAAATGAAATTCAGTGCGGATTGGATGACAGGCACCCTGGGGACCCAGGATCGGCTTTAGTTTCATGTGTATCTCTTAAGCCGGCAGAGAAAACCCACCTGATATGCGCTCCACACAATTGAATAGAGACGCCGTTGATTTTCTATGGGAATTGCAGAAATGACTTCTAAGCCTCAAAATAATGACTTTTTTTCCTAAGGTGGTAGGAATGAAACTCAGTGCGGGCTGGATGGGGTTCCCCCTGGGCACCGCAGACCTAAGCTTGTTTAACTCCTACCTCTTAAAGGGACCGAGAAAAAATGACCTTTTCTGCACTCCAATGTAAGTCAATGGGGCGATTTTTTGGCTATGTGCTAGAAATGAAATTCAGTGCGGATTGGATGACAGGCACCCTGGGGACCCAGGATCGGCTTTAGTTTCATGTGTATCTCTTAAGCCGGCAGAGAAAACCCACCTGATATGCGCTCCACACAATTGAATAGAGACGCCGTTGATTTTCTATGGGAATTGCAGAAATGACTTCTAAGCCTCAAAATAATGACTTTTTTTCCTAAGGTGGTAGGAATGAAACTCAGTGCGGGCTGGATGGGGTTCCCCCTGGGCACCGCAGACCTAAGCTTGTTTAACTCCTACCTCTTAAAGGGACCGAGAAAAAATGACCTTTTCTGCACTCCAATGTAAGTCAATGGGGCGATTTTTTGGCTATGTGCTAGAAATGAAATTCAGTGCGGATTGGATGACAGGCACCCTGGGGACCCAGGATCGGCTTTAGTTTCATGTGTATCTCTTAAGCCGGCAGAGAAAACCCACCTGATATGCGCTCCACACAATTGAATAGAGACGCCGTTGATTTTCTATGGGAATTGCAGAAATGACTTCTAAGCCTCAAAATAATGACTTTTTTTCCTAAGGTGGTAGGAATGAAACTCAGTGCGGGCTGGATGGGGTTCCCCCTGGGCACCGCAGACCTAAGCTTGTTTAACTCCTACCTCTTAAAGGGACCGAGAAAAAATGACCTTTTCTGCACTCCAATGTAAGTCAATGGGGCGATTTTTTGGCTATGTGCTAGAAATGAAATTCAGTGCGGATTGGATGACAGGCACCCTGGGGACCCAGGATCGGCTTTAGTTTCATGTGTATCTCTTAAGCCGGCAGAGAAAACCCACCTGATATGCGCTCCACACAATTGAATAGAGACGCCGTTGATTTTCTATGGGAATTGCAGAAATGACTTCTAAGCCTCAAAATAATGACTTTTTTTCCTAAGGTGGTAGGAATGAAACTCAGTGCGGGCTGGATGGGGTTCCCCCTGGGCACCGCAGACCTAAGCTTGTTTAACTCCTACCTCTTAAAGGGACCGAGAAAAAATGACCTTTTCTGCACTCCAATGTAAGTCAATGGGGCGATTTTTTGGCTATGTGCTAGAAATGAAATTCAGTGCGGATTGGATGACAGGCACCCTGGGGACCCAGGATCGGCTTTAGTTTCATGTGTATCTCTTAAGCCGGCAGAGAAAACCCACCTGATATGCGCTCCACACAATTGAATAGAGACGCCGTTGATTTTCTATGGGAATTGCAGAAATGACTTCTAAGCCTCAAAATAATGACTTTTTTTCCTAAGGTGGTAGGAATGAAACTCAGTGCGGGCTGGATGGGGTTCCCCCTGGGCACCGCAGACCTAAGCTTGTTTAACTCCTACCTCTTAAAGGGACCGAGAAAAAATGACCTTTTCTGCACTCCAATGTAAGTCAATGGGGCGATTTTTTGGCTATGTGCTAGAAATGAAATTCAGTGCGGATTGGATGACAGGCACCCTGGGGACCCAGGATCGGCTTTAGTTTCATGTGTATCTCTTAAGCCGGCAGAGAAAACCCACCTGATATGCGCTCCACACAATTGAATAGAGACGCCGTTGATTTTCTATGGGAATTGCAGAAATGACTTCTAAGCCTCAAAATAATGACTTTTTTTCCTAAGGTGGTAGGAATGAAACTCAGTGCGGGCTGGATGGGGTTCCCCCTGGGCACCGCAGACCTAAGCTTGTTTAACTCCTACCTCTTAAAGGGACCGAGAAAAAATGACCTTTTCTGCACTCCAATGTAAGTCAATGGGGCGATTTTTTGGCTATGTGCTAGAAATGAAATTCAGTGCGGATTGGATGACAGGCACCCTGGGGACCCAGGATCGGCTTTAGTTTCATGTGTATCTCTTAAGCCGGCAGAGAAAACCCACCTGATATGCGCTCCACACAATTGAATAGAGACGCCGTTGATTTTCTATGGGAATTGCAGAAATGACTTCTAAGCCTCAAAATAATGACTTTTTTTCCTAAGGTGGTAGGAATGAAACTCAGTGCGGGCTGGATGGGGTTCCCCCTGGGCACCGCAGACCTAAGCTTGTTTAACTCCTACCTCTTAAAGGGACCGAGAAAAAATGACCTTTTCTGCACTCCAATGTAAGTCAATGGGGCGATTTTTTGGCTATGTGCTAGAAATGAAATTCAGTGCGGATTGGATGACAGGCACCCTGGGGACCCAGGATCGGCTTTAGTTTCATGTGTATCTCTTAAGCCGGCAGAGAAAACCCACCTGATATGCGCTCCACACAATTGAATAGAGACGCCGTTGATTTTCTATGGGAATTGCAGAAATGTCTTCTAAGCCTCAAAATAATGACTTTTTTTCCTAAGGTGGTAGGAATGAAACTCAGTGCGGGCTGGATGGGGTTCCCCCTGGGCACCGCAGACCTAAGCTTGTTTAACTCCTACCTCTTAAAGGGACCGAGAAAAAATGACCTTTTCTGCACTCCAATGTAAGTCAATGGGGCGATTTTTTGGCTATGTGCTAGAAATGAAATTCAGTGCGGATTGGATGACAGGCACCCTGGGGACCCAGGATCGGCTTTAGTTTCATGTGTATCTCTTAAGCCGGCAGAGAAAACCCACCTGATATGCGCTCCACACAATTGAATAGAGACGCCGTTGATTTTCTATGGGAATTGCAGAAATGACTTCTAAGCCTCAAAATAATGACTTTTTTTCCTAAGGTGGTAGGAATGAAACTCAGTGCGGGCTGGATGGGGTTCCCCCTGGGCACCGCAGACCTAAGCTTGTTTAACTCCTACCTCTTAAAGGGACCGAGAAAAAATGACCTTTTCTGCACTCCAATGTAAGTCAATGGGGCGATTTTTTGGCTATGTGCTAGAAATGAAATTCAGTGCGGATTGGATGACAGGCACCCTGGGGACCCAGGATCGGCTTTAGTTTCATGTGTATGTCTTAAGCCGGCAGAGAAAACCCACCTGATATGCGCTCCACACAATTGAATAGAGACGCCGTTGATTTTCTATGGGAATTGCAGAAATGACTTCTAAGCCTCAAAATAATGACTTTTTTTCCTAAGGTGGTAGGAATGAAACTCAGTGCGGGCTGGATGGGGTTCCCCCTGGGCACCGCAGACCTAAGCTTGTTTAACTCCTACCTCTTAAAGGGACCGAGAAAAAATGACCTTTTCTGCACTCCAATGTAAGTCAATGGGGCGATTTTTTGGCTATGTGCTAGAAATGAAATTCAGTGCGGATTGAATGACAGGCACCCTGGGGACCCAGGATCGGCTTTAGTTTCATGTGTATCTCTTAAGCCGGCAGAGAAAACCCACCTGATATGCGCTCCACACAATTGAATAGAGACGCCGTTGATTTTCTATGGGAATTGCAGAAATGACTTCTAAGCCTCAAAATAATGACTTTTTTTCCTAAGGTGGTAGGAATGAAACTCAGTGCGGGCTGGATGGGGTTCCCCCTGGGCACCGCAGACCTAAGCTTGTTTAACTCCTACCTCTTAAAGGGACCGAGAAAAAATGACCTTTTCTGCACTCCAATGTAAGTCAATGGGGCGATTTTTTGGCTATGTGCTAGAAATGAAATTCAGTGCGGATTGGATGACAGGCACCCTGGGGACCCAGGATCGGCTTTAGTTTCATGTGTATCTCTTAAGCCGGCAGAGAAAACCCACCTGATATGCGCTCCACACAATTGAATAGAGACGCCGTTGATTTTCTATGGGAATTGCAGAAATGACTTCTAAGCCTCAAAATAATGACTTTTTTTCCTAAGGTGGTAGGAATGAAACTCAGTGCGGGCTGGATGGGGTTCCCCCTGGGCACCGCAGACCTAAGCTTGTTTAACTCCTACCTCTTAAAGGGACCGAGAAAAAATGACCTTTTCTGCACTCCAATGTAAGTCAATGGGGCGATTTTTTGGCTATGTGCTAGAAATGAAATTCAGTGCGGATTGGATGACAGGCACCCTGGGGACCCAGGATCGGCTTTAGTTTCATGTGTATCTCTTAAGCCGGCAGAGAAAACCCACCTGATATGCGCTCCACACAATTGAATAGAGACGCCGTTGATTTTCTATGGGAATTGCAGAAATGACTTCTAAGCCTCAAAATAATGACTTTTTTTCCTAAGGTGGTAGGAATGAAACTCAGTGCGGGCTGGATGGGGTTCCCCCTGGGCACCGCAGACCTAAGCTTGTTTAACTCCTACCTCTTAAAGGGACCGAGAAAAAATGACCTTTTCTGCACTCCAATGTAAGTCAATGGGGCGATTTTTTGGCTATGTGCTAGAAATGAAATTCAGTGCGGATTGGATGACAGGCACCCTGGGGACCCAGGATCGGCTTTAGTTTCATGTGTATCTCTTAAGCCGGCAGAGAAAACCCACCTGATATGCGCTCCACACAATTGAATAGAGACGCCGTTGATTTTCTATGGGAATTGCAGAAATGACTTCTAAGCCTCAAAATAATGACTTTTTTTCCTAAGGTGGTAGGAATGAAACTCAGTGCGGGCTGGATGGGGTTCCCCCTGGGCACCGCAGACCTAAGCTTGTTTAACTCCTACCTCTTAAAGGGACCGAGAAAAAATGACCTTTTCTGCACTCCAATGTAAGTCAATGGGGCGATTTTTTGGCTATGTGCTAGAAATGAAATTCAGTGCGGATTGGATGACAGGCACCCTGGGGACCCAGGATCGGCTTTAGTTTCATGTGTATCTCTTAAGCCGGCAGAGAAAACCCACCTGATATGCGCTCCACACAATTGAATAGAGACGCCGTTGATTTTCTATGGGAATTGCAGAAATGACTTCTAAGCCTCAAAATAATGACTTTTTTTCCTAAGGTGGTAGGAATGAAACTCAGTGCGGGCTGGATGGGGTTCCCCCTGGGCACCGCAGACCTAAGCTTGTTTAACTCCTACCTCTTAAAGGGACCGAGAAAAAATGACCTTTTCTGCACTCCAATGTAAGTCAATGGGGCGATTTTTTGGCTATGTGCTAGAAATGAAATTCAGTGCGGATTGGATGACAGGCACCCTGGGGACCCAGGATCGGCTTTAGTTTCATGTGTATCTCTTAAGCCGGCAGAGAAAACCCACCTGATATGCGCTCCACACAATTGAATAGAGACGCCGTTGATTTTCTATGGGAATTGCAGAAATGACTTCTAAGCCTCAAAATAATGACTTTTTTTCCTAAGGTGGTAGGAATGAAACTCAGTGCGGGCTGGATGGGGTTCCCCCTGGGCACCGCAGACCTAAGCTTGTTTAACTCCTACCTCTTAAAGGGACCGAGAAAAAATGACCTTTTCTGCACTCCAATGTAAGTCAATGGGGCGATTTTTTGGCTATGTGCTAGAAATGAAATTCAGTGCGGATTGGATGACAGGCACCCTGGGGACCCAGGATCGGCTTTAGTTTCATGTGTATCTCTTAAGCCGGCAGAGAAAACCCACCTGATATGCGCTCCACACAATTGAATAGAGACGCCGTTGATTTTCTATGGGAATTGCAGAAATGACTTCTAAGCCTCAAAATAATGACTTTTTTTCCTAAGGTGGTAGGAATGAAACTCAGTGCGGGCTGGATGGGGTTCCCCCTGGGCACCGCAGACCTAAGCTTGTTTAACTCCTACCTCTTAAAGGGACCGAGAAAAAATGACCTTTTCTGCACTCCAATGTAAGTCAATGGGGCGATTTTTTGGCTATGTGCTAGAAATGAAATTCAGTGCGGATTGGATGACAGGCACCCTGGGGACCCAGGATCGGCTTTAGTTTCATGTGTATCTCTTAAGCCGGCAGAGAAAACCCACCTGATATGCGCTCCACACAATTGAATAGAGACGCCGTTGATTTTCTATGGGAATTGCAGAAATGACTTCTAAGCCTCAAAATAATGACTTTTTTTCCTAAGGTGGTAGGAATGAAACTCAGTGCGGGCTGGATGGGGTTCCCCCTGGGCACCGCAGACCTAAGCTTGTTTAACTCCTACCTCTTAAAGGGACCGAGAAAAAATGACCTTTTCTGCACTCCAATGTAAGTCAATGGGGCGATTTTTTGGCTATGTGCTAGAAATGAAATTCAGTGCGGATTGGATGACAGGCACCCTGGGGACCCAGGATCGGCTTTAGTTTCATGTGTATCTCTTAAGCCGGCAGAGAAAACCCACCTGATATGCGCTCCACACAATTGAATAGAGACGCCGTTGATTTTCTATGGGAATTGCAGAAATGACTTCTAAGCCTCAAAATAATGACTTTTTTTCCTAAGGTGGTAGGAATGAAACTCAGTGCGGGCTGGATGGGGTTCCCCCTGGGCACCGCAGACCTAAGCTTGTTTAACTCCTACCTCTTAAAGGGACCGAGAAAAAATGACCTTTTCTGCACTCCAATGTAAGTCAATGGGGCGATTTTTTGGCTATGTGCTAGAAATGAAATTCAGTGCGGATTGGATGACAGGCACCCTGGGGACCCAGGATCGGCTTTAGTTTCATGTGTATCTCTTAAGCCGGCAGAGAAAACCCACCTGATATGCGCTCCACACAATTGAATAGAGACGCCGTTGATTTTCTATGGGAATTGCAGAAATGACTTCTAAGCCTCAAAATAATGACTTTTTTTCCTAAGGTGGTAGGAATGAAACTCAGTGCGGGCTGGATGGGGTTCCCCCTGGGCACCGCAGACCTAAGCTTGTTTAACTCCTACCTCTTAAAGGGACCGAGAAAAAATGACCTTTTCTGCACTCCAATGTAAGTCAATGGGGCGATTTTTTGGCTATGTGCTAGAAATGAAATTCAGTGCGGATTGGATGACAGGCACCCTGGGGACCCAGGATCGGCTTTAGTTTCATGTGTATCTCTTAAGCCGGCAGAGAAAACCCACCTGATATGCGCTCCACACAATTGAATAGAGACGCCGTTGATTTTCTATGGGAATTGCAGAAATGACTTCTAAGCCTCAAAATAATGACTTTTTTTCCTAAGGTGGTAGGAATGAAACTCAGTGCGGGCTGGATGGGGTTCCCCCTGGGCACCGCAGACCTAAGCTTGTTTAACTCCTACCTCTTAAAGGGACCGAGAAAAAATGACCTTTTCTGCACTCCAATGTAAGTCAATGGGGCGATTTTTTGGCTATGTGCTAGAAATGAAATTCAGTGCGGATTGGATGACAGGCACCCTGGGGACCCAGGATCGGCTTTAGTTTCATGTGTATCTCTTAAGCCGGCAGAGAAAACCCACCTGATATGCGCTCCACACAATTGAATAGAGACGCCGTTGATTTTCTATGGGAATTGCAGAAATGACTTCTAAGCCTCAAAATAATGACTTTTTTTCCTAAGGTGGTAGGAATGAAACTCAGTGCGGGCTGGATGGGGTTCCCCCTGGGCACCGCAGACCTAAGCTTGTTTAACTCCTACCTCTTAAAGGGACCGAGAAAAAATGACCTTTTCTGCACTCCAATGTAAGTCAATGGGGCGATTTTTTGGCTATGTGCTAGAAATGAAATTCAGTGCGGATTGGATGACAGGCACCCTGGGGACCCAGGATCGGCTTTAGTTTCATGTGTATCTCTTAAGCCGGCAGAGAAAACCCACCTGATATGCGCTCCACACAATTGAATAGAGACGCCGTTGATTTTCTATGGGAATTGCAGAAATGACTTCTAAGCCTCAAAATAATGACTTTTTTTCCTAAGGTGGTAGGAATGAAACTCAGTGCGGGCTGGATGGGGTTCCCCCTGGGCACCGCAGACCTAAGCTTGTTTAACTCCTACCTCTTAAAGGGACCGAGAAAAAATGACCTTTTCTGCACTCCAATGTAAGTCAATGGGGCGATTTTTTGGCTATGTGCTAGAAATGAAATTCAGTGCGGATTGGATGACAGGCACCCTGGGGACCCAGGATCGGCTTTAGTTTCATGTGTATCTCTTAAGCCGGCAGAGAAAACCCACCTGATATGCGCTCCACACAATTGAATAGAGACGCCGTTGATTTTCTATGGGAATTGCAGAAATGACTTCTAAGCCTCAAAATAATGACTTTTTTTCCTAAGGTGGTAGGAATGAAACTCAGTGCGGGCTGGATGGGGTTCCCCCTGGGCACCGCAGACCTAAGCTTGTTTAACTCCTACCTCTTAAAGGGACCGAGAAAAAATGACCTTTTCTGCACTCCAATGTAAGTCAATGGGGCGATTTTTTGGCTATGTGCTAGAAATGAAATTCAGTGCGGATTGGATGACAGGCACCCTGGGGACCCAGGATCGGCTTTAGTTTCATGTGTATCTCTTAAGCCGGCAGAGAAAACCCACCTGATATGCGCTCCACACAATTGAATAGAGACGCCGTTGATTTTCTATGGGAATTGCAGAAATGACTTCTAAGCCTCAAAATAATGACTTTTTTTCCTAAGGTGGTAGGAATGAAACTCAGTGCGGGCTGGATGGGGTTCCCCCTGGGCACCGCAGACCTAAGCTTGTTTAACTCCTACCTCTTAAAGGGACCGAGAAAAAATGACCTTTTCTGCACTCCAATGTAAGTCAATGGGGCGATTTTTTGGCTATGTGCTAGAAATGAAATTCAGTGCGGATTGGATGACAGGCACCCTGGGGACCCAGGATCGGCTTTAGTTTCATGTGTATCTCTTAAGCCGGCAGAGAAAACCCACCTGATATGCGCTCCACACAATTGAATTGAATAGAGACGCCGTTGATTTTCTATGGGAATTGCAGAAATGACTTCTAAGCCTCAAAATAATGACTTTTTTTCCTAAGGTGGTAGGAATGAAACTCAGTGCGGGCTGGATGGGGTTCCCCCTGGGCACCGCAGACCTAAGCTTGTTTAACTCCTACCTCTTAAAGGGACCGAGAAAAAATGACCTTTTCTGCACTCCAATGTAAGTCAATGGGGCGATTTTTTGGCTATGTGCTAGAAATGAAATTCAGTGCGGATTGGATGACAGGCACCCTGGGGACCCAGGATCGGCTTTAGTTTCATGTGTATCTCTTAAGCCGGCAGAGAAAACCCACCTGATATGCGCTCCACACAATTGAATAGAGACGCCGTTGATTTTCTATGGGAATTGCAGAAATGACTTCTAAGCCTCAAAATAATGACTTTTTTTCCTAAGGTGGTAGGAATGAAACTCAGTGCGGGCTGGATGGGGTTCCCCCTGGGCACCGCAGACCTAAGCTTGTTTAACTCCTACCTCTTAAAGGGACCGAGAAAAAATGACCTTTTCTGCACTCCAATGTAAGTCAATGGGGCGATTTTTTGGCTATGTGCTAGAAATGAAATTCAGTGCGGATTGGATGACAGGCACCCTGGGGACCCAGGATCGGCTTTAGTTTCATGTGTATCTCTTAAGCCGGCAGAGAAAACCCACCTGATATGCGCTCCACACAATTGAATAGAGACGCCGTTGATTTTCTATGGGAATTGCAGAAATGACTTCTAAGCCTCAAAATAATGACTTTTTTTCCTAAGGTGGTAGGAATGAAACTCAGTGCGGGCTGGATGGGGTTCCCCCTGGGCACCGCAGACCTAAGCTTGTTTAACTCCTACCTCTTAAAGGGACCGAGAAAAAATGACCTTTTCTGCACTCCAATGTAAGTCAATGGGGCGATTTTTTGGCTATGTGCTAGAAATGAAATTCAGTGCGGATTGGATGACAGGCACCCTGGGGACCCAGGATCGGCTTTAGTTTCATGTGTATCTCTTAAGCCGGCAGAGAAAACCCACCTGATATGCGCTCCACACAATTGAATAGAGACGCCGTTGATTTTCTATGGGAATTGCAGAAATGACTTCTAAGCCTCAAAATAATGACTTTTTTTCCTAAGGTGGTAGGAATGAAACTCAGTGCGGGCTGGATGGGGTTCCCCCTGGGCACCGCAGACCTAAGCTTGTTTAACTCCTACCTCTTAAAGGGACCGAGAAAAAATGACCTTTTCTGCACTCCAATGTAAGTCAATGGGGCGATTTTTTGGCTATGTGCTAGAAATGAAATTCAGTGCGGATTGGATGACAGGCACCCTGGGGACCCAGGATCGGCTTTAGTTTCATGTGTATCTCTTAAGCCGGCAGAGAAAACCCACCTGATATGCGCTCCACACAATTGAATAGAGACGCCGTTGATTTTCTATGGGAATTGCAGAAATGACTTCTAAGCCTCAAAATAATGACTTTTTTTCCTAAGGTGGTAGGAATGAAACTCAGTGCGGGCTGGATGGGGTTCCCCCTGGGCACCGCAGACCTAAGCTTGTTTAACTCCTACCTCTTAAAGGGACCGAGAAAAAATGACCTTTTCTGCACTCCAATGTAAGTCAATGGGGCGATTTTTTGGCTATGTGCTAGAAATGAAATTCAGTGCGGATTGGATGACAGGCACCCTGGGGACCCAGGATCGGCTTTAGTTTCATGTGTATCTCTTAAGCCGGCAGAGAAAACCCACCTGATATGCGCTCCACACAATTGAATAGAGACGCCGTTGATTTTCTATGGGAATTGCAGAAATGACTTCTAAGCCTCAAAATAATGACTTTTTTTCCTAAGGTGGTAGGAATGAAACTCAGTGCGGGCTGGATGGGGTTCCCCCTGGGCACCGCAGACCTAAGCTTGTTTAACTCCTACCTCTTAAAGGGACCGAGAAAAAATGACCTTTTCTGCACTCCAATGTAAGTCAATGGGGCGATTTTTTGGCTATGTGCTAGAAATGAAATTCAGTGCGGATTGGATGACAGGCACCCTGGGGACCCAGGATCGGCTTTAGTTTCATGTGTATCTCTTAAGCCGGCAGAGAAAACCCACCTGATATGCGCTCCACACAATTGAATAGAGACGCCGTTGATTTTCTATGGGAATTGCAGAAATGACTTCTAAGCCTCAAAATAATGACTTTTTTTCCTAAGGTGGTAGGAATGAAACTCAGTGCGGGCTGGATGGGGTTCCCCCTGGGCACCGCAGACCTAAGCTTGTTTAACTCCTACCTCTTAAAGGGACCGAGAAAAAATGACCTTTTCTGCACTCCAATGTAAGTCAATGGGGCGATTTTTTGGCTATGTGCTAGAAATGAAATTCAGTGCGGATTGGATGACAGGCACCCTGGGGACCCAGGATCGGCTTTAGTTTCATGTGTATCTCTTAAGCCGGCATAGAAAACCCACCTGATATGCGCTCCACACAATTGAATAGAGACGCCGTTGATTTTCTATGGGAATTGCAGAAATGACTTCTAAGCCTCAAAATAATGACTTTTTTTCCTAAGGTGGTAGGAATGAAACTCAGTGCGGGCTGGATGGGGTTCCCCCTGGGCACCGCAGACCTAAGCTTGTTTAACTCCTACCTCTTAAAGGGACCGAGAAAAAATGACCTTTTCTGCACTCCAATGTAAGTCAATGGGGCGATTTTTTGGCTATGTGCTAGAAATGAAATTCAGTGCGGATTGGATGACAGGCACCCTGGGGACCCAGGATCGGCTTTAGTTTCATGTGTATCTCTTAAGCCGGCAGAGAAAACCCACCTGATATGCGCTCCACACAATTGAATAGAGACGCCGTTGATTTTCTATGGGAATTGCAGAAATGACTTCTAAGCCTCAAAATAATGACTTTTTTTCCTAAGGTGGTAGGAATGAAACTCAGTGCGGGCTGGATGGGGTTCCCCCTGGGCACCGCAGACCTAAGCTTGTTTAACTCCTACCTCTTAAAGGGACCGAGAAAAAATGACCTTTTCTGCACTCCAATGTAAGTCAATGGGGCGATTTTTTGGCTATGTGCTAGAAATGAAATTCAGTGCGGATTGGATGACAGGCACCCTGGGGACCCAGGATCGGCTTTAGTTTCATGTGTATCTCTTAAGCCGGCAGAGAAAACCCACCTGATATGGGCTCCACACAATTGAATAGAGACGCCGTTGATTTTCTATGGGAATTGCAGAAATGACTTCTAAGCCTCAAAATAATGACTTTTTTTCCTAAGGTGGTAGGAATGAAACTCAGTGCGGGCTGGATGGGGTTCCCCCTGGGCACCGCAGACCTAAGCTTGTTTAACTCCTACCTCTTAAAGGGACCGAGAAAAAATGACCTTTTCTGCACTCCAATGTAAGTCAATGGGGCGATTTTTTGGCTATGTGCTAGAAATGAAATTCAGTGCGGATTGGATGACAGGCACCCTGGGGACCCAGGATCGGCTTTAGTTTCATGTGTATCTCTTAAGCCGGCAGAGAAAACCCACCTGATATGCGCTCCACACAATTGAATAGAGACGCCGTTGATTTTCTATGGGAATTGCAGAAATGACTTCTAAGCCTCAAAATAATGACTTTTTTTCCTAAGGTGGTAGGAATGAAACTCAGTGCGGGCTGGATGGGGTTCCCCCTGGGCACCGCAGACCTAAGCTTGTTTAACTCCTACCTCTTAAAGGGACCGAGAAAAAATGACCTTTTCTGCACTCCAATGTAAGTCAATGGGGCGATTTTTTGGCTATGTGCTAGAAATGAAATTCAGTGCGGATTGGATGACAGGCACCCTGGGGACCCAGGATCGGCTTTAGTTTCATGTGTATCTCTTAAGCCGGCAGAGAAAACCCACCTGATATGCGCTCCACACAATTGAATAGAGACGCCGTTGATTTTCTATGGGAATTGCAGAAATGACTTCTAAGCCTCAAAATAATGACTTTTTTTCCTAAGGTGGTAGGAATGAAACTCAGTGCGGGCTGGATGGGGTTCCCCCTGGGCACCGCAGACCTAAGCTTGTTTAACTCCTACCTCTTAAAGGGACCGAGAAAAAATGACCTTTTCTGCACTCCAATGTAAGTCAATGGGGCGATTTTTTGGCTATGTGCTAGAAATGAAATTCAGTGCGGATTGGATGACAGGCACCCTGGGGACCCAGGATCGGCTTTAGTTTCATGTGTATCTCTTAAGCCGGCAGAGAAAACCCACCTGATATTCGCTCCACACAATTGAATAGAGACGCCGTTGATTTTCTATGGGAATTGCAGAAATGACTTCTAAGCCTCAAAATAATGACTTTTTTTCCTAAGGTGGTAGGAATGAAACTCAGTGCGGGCTGGATGGGGTTCCCCCTGGGCACCGCAGACCTAAGCTTGTTTAACTCCTACCTCTTAAAGGGACCGAGAAAAAATGACCTTTTCTGCACTCCAATGTAAGTCAATGGGGCGATTTTTTGGCTATGTGCTAGAAATGAAATTCAGTGCGGATTGGATGACAGGCACCCTGGGGACCCAGGATCGGCTTTAGTTTCATGTGTATCTCTTAAGCCGGCAGAGAAAACCCACCTGATATGCGCTCCACACAATTGAATAGAGACGCCGTTGATTTTCTATGGGAATTGCAGAAATGACTTCTAAGCCTCAAAATAATGACTTTTTTTCCTAAGGTGGTAGGAATGAAACTCAGTGCGGGCTGGATGGGGTTCCCCCTGGGCACCGCAGACCTAAGCTTGTTTAACTCCTACCTCTTAAAGGGACCGAGAAAAAATGACCTTTTCTGCACTCCAATGTAAGTCAATGGGGCGATTTTTTGGCTATGTGCTAGAAATGAAATTCAGTGCGGATTGGATGACAGGCACCCTGGGGACCCAGGATCGGCTTTAGTTTCATGTGTATCTCTTAAGCCGGCAGAGAAAACCCACCTGATATGCGCTCCACACAATTGAATAGAGACGCCGTTGATTTTCTATGGGAATTGCAGAAATGACTTCTAAGCCTCAAAATAATGACTTTTTTTCCTAAGGTGGTAGGAATGAAACTCAGTGCGGGCTGGATGGGGTTCCCCCTGGGCACCGCAGACCTAAGCTTGTTTAACTCCTACCTCTTAAAGGGACCGAGAAAAAATGACCTTTTCTGCACTCCAATGTAAGTCAATGGGGCGATTTTTTGGCTATGTGCTAGAAATGAAATTCAGTGCGGATTGGATGACAGGCACCCTGGGGACCCAGGATCGGCTTTAGTTTCATGTGTATCTCTTAAGCCGGCAGAGAAAACCCACCTGATATGCGCTCCACACAATTGAATAGAGACGCCGTTGATTTTCTATGGGAATTGCAGAAATGACTTCTAAGCCTCAAAATAATGACTTTTTTTCCTAAGGTGGTAGGAATGAAACTCAGTGCGGGCTGGATGGGGTTCCCCCTGGGCACCGCAGACCTAAGCTTGTTTAACTCCTACCTCTTAAAGGGACCGAGAAAAAATGACCTTTTCTGCACTCCAATGTAAGTCAATGGGGCGATTTTTTGGCTATGTGCTAGAAATGAAATTCAGTGCGGATTGGATGACAGGCACCCTGGGGACCCAGGATCGGCTTTAGTTTCATGTGTATCTCTTAAGCCGGCAGAGAAAACCCACCTGATATGCGCTCCACACAATTGAATAGAGACGCCGTTGATTTTCTATGGGAATTGCAGAAATGACTTCTAAGCCTCAAAATAATGACTTTTTTTCCTAAGGTGGTAGGAATGAAACTCAGTGCGGGCTGGATGGGGTTCCCCCTGGGCACCGCAGACCTAAGCTTGTTTAACTCCTACCTCTTAAAGGGACCGAGAAAAAATGACCTTTTCTGCACTCCAATGTAAGTCAATGGGGCGATTTTTTGGCTATGTGCTAGAAATGAAATTCAGTGCGGATTGGATGACAGGCACCCTGGGGACCCAGGATCGGCTTTAGTTTCATGTGTATCTCTTAAGCCGGCAGAGAAAACCCACCTGATATGCGCTCCACACAATTGAATAGAGACGCCGTTGATTTTCTATGGGAATTGCAGAAATGACTTCTAAGCCTCAAAATAATGACTTTTTTTCCTAAGGTGGTAGGAATGAAACTCAGTGCGGGCTGGATGGGGTTCCCCCTGGGCACCGCAGACCTAAGCTTGTTTAACTCCTACCTCTTAAAGGGACCGAGAAAAAATGACCTTTTCTGCACTCCAATGTAAGTCAATGGGGCGATTTTTTGGCTATGTGCTAGAAATGAAATTCAGTGCGGATTGGATGACAGGCACCCTGGGGACCCAGGATCGGCTTTAGTTTCATGTGTATCTCTTAAGCCGGCAGAGAAAACCCACCTGATATGCGCTCCACACAATTGAATAGAGACGCCGTTGATTTTCTATGGGAATTGCAGAAATGACTTCTAAGCCTCAAAATAATGACTTTTTTTCCTAAGGTGGTAGGAATGAAACTCAGTGCGGGCTGGATGGGGTTCCCCCTGGGCACCGCAGACCTAAGCTTGTTTAACTCCTACCTCTTAAAGGGACCGAGAAAAAATGACCTTTTCTGCACTCCAATGTAAGTCAATGGGGCGATTTTTTGGCTATGTGCTAGAAATGAAATTCAGTGCGGATTGGATGACAGGCACCCTGGGGACCCAGGATCGGCTTTAGTTTCATGTGTATCTCTTAAGCCGGCAGAGAAAACCCACCTGATATGCGCTCCACACAATTGAATAGAGACGCCGTTGATTTTCTATGGGAATTGCAGAAATGACTTCTAAGCCTCAAAATAATGACTTTTTTTCCTAAGGTGGTAGGAATGAAACTCAGTGCGGGCTGGATGGGGTTCCCCCTGGGCACCGCAGACCTAAGCTTGTTTAACTCCTACCTCTTAAAGGGACCGAGAAAAAATGACCTTTTCTGCACTCCAATGTAAGTCAATGGGGCGATTTTTTGGCTATGTGCTAGAAATGAAATTCAGTGCGGATTGGATGACAGGCACCCTGGGGACCCAGGATCGGCTTTAGTTTCATGTGTATCTCTTAAGCCGGCAGAGAAAACCCACCTGATATGCGCTCCACACAATTGAATAGAGACGCCGTTGATTTTCTATGGGAATTGCAGAAATGACTTCTAAGCCTCAAAATAATGACTTTTTTTCCTAAGGTGGTAGGAATGAAACTCAGTGCGGGCTGGATGGGGTTCCCCCTGGGCACCGCAGACCTAAGCTTGTTTAACTCCTACCTCTTAAAGGGACCGAGAAAAAATGACCTTTTCTGCACTCCAATGTAAGTCAATGGGGCGATTTTTTGGCTATGTGCTAGAAATGAAATTCAGTGCGGATTGGATGACAGGCACCCTGGGGACCCAGGATCGGCTTTAGTTTCATGTGTATCTCTTAAGCCGGCAGAGAAAACCCACCTGATATGCGCTCCACACAATTGAATAGAGACGCCGTTGATTTTCTATGGGAATTGCAGAAATGACTTCTAAGCCTCAAAATAATGACTTTTTTTCCTAAGGTGGTAGGAATGAAACTCAGTGCGGGCTGGATGGGGTTCCCCCTGGGCACCGCAGACCTAAGCTTGTTTAACTCCTACCTCTTAAAGGGACCGAGAAAAAATGACCTTTTCTGCACTCCAATGTAAGTCAATGGGGCGATTTTTTGGCTATGTGCTAGAAATGAAATTCAGTGCGGATTGGATGACAGGCACCCTGGGGACCCAGGATCGGCTTTAGTTTCATGTGTATCTCTTAAGCCGGCAGAGAAAACCCACCTGATATGCGCTCCACACAATTGAATAGAGACGCCGTTGATTTTCTATGGGAATTGCAGAAATGACTTCTAAGCCTCAAAATAATGACTTTTTTTCCTAAGGTGGTAGGAATGAAACTCAGTGCGGGCTGGATGGGGTTCCCCCTGGGCACCGCAGACCTAAGCTTGTTTAACTCCTACCTCTTAAAGGGACCGAGAAAAAATGACCTTTTCTGCACTCCAATGTAAGTCAATGGGGCGATTTTTTGGCTATGTGCTAGAAATGAAATTCAGTGCGGATTGGATGACAGGCACCCTGGGGACCCAGGATCGGCTTTAGTTTCATGTGTATCTCTTAAGCTGGCAGAGAAAACCCACCTGATATGCGCTCCACACAATTGAATAGAGACACCGTTGATTTTCTATGGGAATTGCAGAAATGACTTCTAAGCCTCAAAATAATGACTTTTTTTCCTAAGGTGGTAGGAATAAAACTCAGTGCGGGCTGGATGGGGTTCCCCCTGGGCACCGCAGACCTAAGCTTGTTTAACTCCTACCTCTTAAAGGGACCGAGAAAAAATGACCTTTTCTGCACTCCAATGTAAGTCAATGGGGCGATTTTTTGGCTATGTGCTAGAAATGAAATTCAGTGCGGATTGGATGACAGGCACCCTGGGGACCCAGGATCGGCTTTAGTTTCATGTGTATCTCTTAAGCCGGCAGAGAAAACCCACCTGATATGCGCTCCACACAATTGAATAGAGACGCCGTTGATTTTCTATGGGAATTGCAGAAAAGACTTCTAAGCCTTAAAATAATGACTTTTTTTCCTAAGGTGGTAGGAATGAAACTCAGTGCGAACTGGATGGGGTTCCCCCTGGGCACCGCAGACCTAAGCTTGTTTAACTCCTACCTCTTAAAGGGACCGAGAAAAAATGACCTTTTCTGCACTCCAATGTAAGTCAATGGGGCGATTTTTTGGCTATGTGCTAGAAATGAAATTCAGTGCGGATTGGATGACAGGCACCCTGGGGACCCAGGATCGGCTTTAGTTTCATGTGTATCTCTTAAGCCGGCAGAGAAAACCCACCTGAAATGCGCTCCACACAATTGAATAGAGAGGCCGTTGATTTTCTATGGGAATTGCAGAAATGACTTCTAAGCCTCAAAATAATGACTTTTTTTCCTAAGGTGGTAGGAATGAAACTCAGTGCGGGCTGGATGGGGTTCCCCCTGGGCACCGCAGACCTAAGCTTGTTTAACTCCTACCTCTTAAAGGGACCGAGAAAAAATGACCTTTTCTGCACTCCAATGTAAGTCAAAGGGGCGATTTTTTGGCTATGTGCTAGAAATGAAATTCAGTGCGGATTGGATGACAGGCACCCTGGGGACCCAGGATCGGCTTTAGTTTCATGTGTATCTCTTAAGCCGGCAGAGAAACCCCACCTGATATGCGCTCCACACAATTGAATAGAGACGCCGTTGATTTTCTATGGGAATTGCAGAAATGACTTCTAAGCCTCAAAATAATGACTTTTTTTCCTAAGGTGGTAGGAATGAAACTCAGAGCGAGCTGGATGGGGTTCCCCCTGGGCACCGCAGACCTAAGCTTGTTTAACTCCTACCTCTTAAAGGGACCGAGAAAAAATGACCTTTTCTGCACTCCAATGTAAGTCAATGGGGCGATTTTTTGGCTATGTGCTAGAAATGAAATTCAGTGCGGATTGGATGACAGGCACCCTGGGGACCCAGGATCGGCTTTAGTTTCATGTGTATCTCTTAAGCCGGCAGAGAAAACCCACCTGAAATGCGCTCCACACAATTGAATAGAGAGGCCGTTGATTTTCTATGGGAATTGCAGAAATGACTTCTAAGCCTCAAAATAATGACTTTTTTTCCTAAGGTGGTAGGAATGAAACTCAGTGCGGGCTGGATGGGGTTCCCCCTGGGCACCGCAGACCTAAGCTTGTTTAACTCCTACCTCTTAAAGGGACCGAGAAAAAAATGACCTTTTCTGCACTCCAATGTAAGTCAATGGGGCGATTTTTTGGCTATGTGCTAGAAATGAAATTCAGTGCGGATTGGATGACAGGCACCCTGGGGACCCAGGATCGGCTTTAGTTTCATGTGTATCTCTTAAGCCGGCAGAGAAAACCCACCTGATATGTGCTCCACACAATTGAATAGAGACGCCGTTGATTTTCTATGGGAATTGCAGAAATGACTTCTAAGCCTCAAAATAATGACTTTTTTTCCTAAGGTGGTAGGAATGAAACTCAGTGCGGGCTGGATGGGGTTCCCCCTGGGCACCGCAGACCTAAGCTTGTTTAACTCCTACCTCTTAAAGGGACCGAGAAAAAATGACCTTTTCTGCACTCCAATGTAAGTCAATGGGGCGATTTTTTGGTTATGTGCTAGAAATGAAATTCAGTGCGGATTGGATGACAGGCACCCTGGGGACCCAGGATCGGCTTTAGTTTCATGTGTATCTCGTAAGCCGGCAGAGAAAACCCACCTGATATGCGCTCCACACAATTGAATAGAGACGCCGTTGATTTTCTATGGGAATTGCAGAAAAGACTTCTAAGCCTCAAAATAATGACTTTTTTTCCTAAGGTGGTAGGAATGAAACTCAGTGCGAACTGGATGGGGTTCCCCCTGGGCACCGCAGACCTAAGCTTGTTTAACTCCTACCTCTTAAAGGGACCGAGAAAAAATGACCTTTTCTGCACTCCAATGTAAGTCAATGGGGCGATTTTTTGGCTATGTGCTAGAAATGAAATTCAGTGCGGATTGGATGACAGGCACCCTGGGGACCCAGGATCGGCTTTAGTTTCATGTGTATCTCTTAAGCCGGCAGAGAAAACCCACCTGAAATGCGCTCCACACAATTGAATAGAGAGGCCGTTGATTTTCTATGGGAATTGCAGAAATGACTTCTAAGCCTCAAAATAATGACTTTTTTTCCTAAGGTGGTAGGAATGAAACTCAGTGCGGGCTGGATGGGGTTCCCCCTGGGCACCGCAGACCTAAGCTTGTTTAACTCCTACCTCTTAAAGGGACCGAGAAAAAATGACCTTTTCTGCACTCCAATGTAAGTCAATGGGGCGATTTTTTGGCTATGTGCTAGAAATGAAATTCAGTGCGGATTGGATGACAGGCACCCTGGGGACCCAGGATCGGCTTTAGTTTCATGTGTATCTCTTAAGCCGGCAGAGAAACCCCACCTGATATGCGCTCCACACAATTGAATAGAGACGCCGTTGATTTTCTATGGGAATTGCAGAAATGACTTCTAAGCCTCAAAATAATGACTTTTTTTCCTAAGGTGGTAGGAATGAAACTCAGTGCGGGCTGGATGGGGTTCCCCCTGGGCACCGCAGACCTAAGCTTGTTTAACTCCTACCTCTGAAAGGGACCGAGAAAAAATGACCTTTTCTGCACTCCATTGTAAGTCAATGGGGCGATTTTTTGGCTATGTGCTAGAAATGAAATTCAGTGCGGATTGGATGACAGGCACCCTGGGGACCCAGGATCGGCTTTAGTTTCATGTGTATCTCTTAAGCCGGCAGAGAAAACCCACCTGATATGCGCTCCACACAATTGAATAGAGACGCCGTTGATTTTCTATGGGAATTGCAGAAATGACTTCTAAGCCTCAAAATAATGACTTTTTTTCCTAAGGTGGTAGGAATGAAACTCAGTGCGGGCTGGATGGGGTTCCCCCTGGGCACCGCAGACCTAAGCTTGTTTAACTCCTACCTCTTAAAGGGACCGAGAAAAAATGACCTTTTCTGCACTCCAATGTAAGTCAATGGGGCGATTTTTTGGTTATGTGCTAGAAATGAAATTCAGTGCGGATTGGATGACAGGCACCCTGGGGACCCAGGATCGGCTTTAGTTTCATGTGTATCTCTTAAGCCGGCAGAGAAAACCCACCTGATATGCGCTCCACACAATTGAATAGAGACGCCGTAGGAATTTTGATACTTACCTGACGGGAAATTCCTGTTCTTGAAGTCCGTAGGCGGCACACAACGGGTTAAGTCTAGGATCCCGAGTGCGAGGCAGAAGAGACATGCTCAGCAGTATCCAATCAAAAAAGGGTACTGGGTATAAGAGGCGGCAATAACCACAGGCACACTGAGTCCGTATGCAGAAGTATATTTATTATAGGGTGGGCGTGTTGTGCCGCCTACGGACTTCAAGAACAGGAATTTCCCGTCAGGTAAGTATCAAAATTCCTACGTTCTTGCAGTCCTATGGCGGCACACAATGGGAACTGATAAGCAGTTTTAAACCATAGGGGGGGTATCTACTGTAACAGTTGTATGAGACTTCAACACCGTAGCGCCTAAGGCTGTCCCCCCAGAGACATCTGTGGTTTTGATGCTTTCAGACCCTTATTTCTACCTTCAAAGATCAAGAATAGATTTTCTTCTTTTCTGAATGTATTCACTCTATCCCTGTATATCATGACCGCCCGTCTGACATCAAGCGGGTCTTCCCCCGCAGAGGTTTGAGGAAGCCTTGGTAGAATTATCTCTTGTTCCATAGAGGAAGCCATTTTGGGAATGAATCCGGGTATAGTTCGAAGATAAATAGCATCCCCTAGGTCCCTGAAGTATGGTTCACGGGATGACAACGCCTGTAATTCACTCAATCTTCGTGCGGAAGCGATTGCCACCAGAAACGCAGTTTTCCATGATAGAAATTTAATGTCCGACGACTCCATAGGTTCAAATGGTGGACCTTTCAGGGCTTCCAGAACCACATGTAGGTCCCATGAGGAGATGGGTGACTTCACTGGAGGTCTAAGATTCCTGACTCCCTTCAGGAAAGCGGTGACTAATGGATCGTTAGAAAATTTTCCGCCCAGAAAGGAATTAATTGCAGCAAACTGAACTCTTAACGTATTAAACTTCAGGCCTTGATCCAAACCCTTTTGCAAAAAATTCAGAACTGAAGATAAGGAAAAATCACCTGTATTAGAAGTAAAAATCTTCCAGATGCCTTCATATTTTCTCCTTGTACTTGCTCTTTTGGCATAGTCGATATAGTATTTTCAGTTAAGCCTGATTTCCTCCAGGACGTTAATTCAACTTCCAGGCCGCTAACTGGAGCAGGCTGATTTTTGGATGATGCAGGCCCTTCTGTGTGAGCAGGTCCGGTATGAAGGGTAACTTCCATATTCGGCCCTTGACAAGGGAGCAGGCTAGGGAAAACCAAGGCCTGCCGGGCCAGTATGGCAGGATTAGCAAGGCTGGTGCCTTCTCCTCTTTCACTTTCTGAAGAGTTGTCTGAATCAGCGCTGGAGGAGGGAAGGCATAAACATAAATCTTGTTCCATGAGATCGACAGACCGTCTAGAAAGGTCGGCTGGTCCGACGGATTCCTGGAGCAAAATCTCCTCAGCTTTGTGTTGCCTCTGGTTGCGAACACGTCTAAATCCGGCACGCCGAATTTCCTCGTCACCTGATGAAATATCCTCTGTGACAATTCCCATTCCCCCGGATGCAGCGAATGCCTGCTTAGCCAGTCCGCTGTGCAATTCAGAGTCCCTCTGATATGTACCGCAGATAGCCCTGCCAGATTCATCTCTGCCCACTTGAAGATGGCTTGGCTCTCCTTCAGCAGGGGAAGACTCCTGGTGCCACCCTGCTTGTTCAAGTAGAACACTGCAGAAAGATTGTCTGTCTGCACAATGACATTGGAGTCATGAAGAAGATGAGTAAAATGAAACAGAGCAAGTTTTATTGCCCGCAGCTCTCTTCGGTTTGAAGACATCTCGGACTCTCTTTTGGACCATTTCCTTTGGACCCAGTGATCCAATGTATGTGCCCCCCAACCGTACTGGGACGCATCTGTTGTAAGGATCACTTTCTCTTTCTGGATCAGAGAGATCCCCTTGGACAGATTCACTGGGTCTAGCCACCAGCCAAGGTCTTGCCGAGCCTGCAATGTCCATAGAGTGGTGCTCTTGGAAAAGAGCCATTGATAGGGCTGGTGTAATCTGTGATTCCTCCTGCTACGTTCTGGCAGGAGAATTAATCTGAAAACAACAACTCCCAGAAAAAAAGCCAGCACCAAAAAAGCAATATACATAGTCTCCTTGGAATGTTGGCATTAACAATATTAGGAGGCTTCCCTGTAAAGCAGTGGAGAAGGGGAATCGCCTAAAAAGGTTCTCCCCGCCAGCTAGGAGTAGACTGCCGCAGGGAAAGACATTGAGACAATTCTTCCTAGCCGCATAAAGAAAAACACACTGAACAGGTTAGATGACAAAAAGTAATACATCCCTGATCCCATAAACGGGGATAATGTGGAAAACACATACAGTAAACATTTATCATGATTAATGGTCATTGATATGAGTTAAGCTTGCATAGCAAGGTATCCCATCGAGGCCGTGATGATCATAAACAGGGTAGACAGTCATTTATGTGTGTAATGCAACCCAAGTCTTGAATCGTGGGGCTACCATCACAGACAGGGATTAGTATCCTACTTACGAGACTCCTAGAGTGTAGCTCACTAAGCTCAAGTAAAAAAAATTTTTTTTTTTTTTACATCAGCAGGCAAGCAGATAATTTAAAGAGTCTCTTAAGAAGAGACTTGATGTGCCGGAAATATTACTTACATTATTGAGAGAGTGCCGATGTAGCGACCAGCAGGATAACGAGCAGCCGCCTTCTGGATATACTGTTTCCGGATCAGCCACATCTACTATAGGGCAGAGTATGCTAAGCAAAACCTGGACGTGAGGTGGCGGCGTTAATGGAGGAGAGCTGGTACTGGTAATTCCAGTAGCAGGGTGTCAGTAAGTCGTGCGGTTTCACAGTTCAGTCCGGGGTCCACCGTTTAGTCGGACTAGTGATACACAGCCCCGACATCCCCCAGGGGCCCTCTTCCAGAGTCTCAGCCGGAGTAGTAACACACAGCCAAATCCTTTATCGGATTTCCCCTCAGCCATAATAAAGAAACATCCTGCAATAAAGGATGAAAGACAGAGGGGATAATGAGGTACTTACCATAGAGCTAAGTATATAGGTGATCACTGATAGCTTGAAGCCATTATAGGGCGAGCAAGGTCCACTGTTCCCTTTGTAAGCACAGCAAAGTTGTGCTTCTGGAAGGCAGTTCCTCGTGCTCTTCAAATGGCGGGAACTCTCCAGCGCAACAGGTATTGACTTCCTGGCGCACTCCCCCCTAAAAAAGAGCTTTATTACCCTTCTCCCTGAAAAAACGGGGTGCAGGTAACAAGAAAGTACACACAGAAAACACATTTTGCAGTACTTAGCTTTAGAGGCATAATGGCCGCCGCTCCCGACTTCCGAGACTCCGGCTCCTCGTGTCTCCGTCAGCGGGGAAAATTTCAGCATGGCAGGGAACACTTCCTTGTGCGTTAATCTGCAGGTGGACTGTGATGGTGCTCAGACACCAGCTGCACATGCATTTAGTCGTCCGCTGAAAAGTCAGCGTAGCTAATTTTGGCGCCAGAAGTTTAAACTCTGCATCCAATAAAGAGGATTGTAGCATGGAAGCATTAGACCTGCCCCCACGTCAGTAGACATAGTTGCATACACAAGTAATGTGTAACAGTGACGGGAATAAAAACACCGTCATCCAAGAGCATGATAGGTAACCAGTAACATGTACCATGCCAGGGCAAGACCGAGACTGCAAACTGCAGAGTGGTCACCAAGTCTGTCACGCGTTGTGTCCACAATACTGTTCAAGCAATCTCTACAGAATGATCCTCATGGAAGGAACTGATGATAGGGCTGTCCAAATCTGTGACTCCTCCTGCTGATGTATCCTTTGGCAGGAGAAATTATTCTGAAACAGAAAACAGAAACAGAAACAGAAACAGCCAGAGCAACAGAAAGAGATATATATGCGAGTACGATAAGGGGCACAAATGTTAAACAAACTAGTGAACAAACCCCCAGAACTACCGCAGAAGGGGAAAGGCATATGACTTGACTATTCCACTCATCAGAGCGCAGATAATACAGAACCCTCCCATCTGCTATAGTGTAAGATGGGAGTGGAAGTAGAAACATAACACAGGTGGGAAAAAAACTCTCTAAACGAACACTAAAATAAGGGAGAGTATAATAAATCAGTACAACTGGTAGAAATATCCCCGAGTTGCAGAAAAAAATTTCAATTCCCCCCTATGTGTTCACAGCAAAATAGCAGATCAGAACAGTGATCTCCCAATATAAAACAGCTAGGGGATTCCCCTCAGAGTTAGAGGAGAGAGAGAGCAGACAAAAATGCTCCAACTCAACACAAAGTATAAACAGTGCCCAAGGGGCGTGGCTGCTGGGGAAGGAGGAATGACATAGAGACTACTCTCCTCAGCAGAGCTCAGTGATACACAGAGATCTCCCAATGCAAAGTTAGCATGATGGGAGTGAGAGTAGTAAAACAAACTCATCCTCAAAACACAGTTACAGAATTATACATATACCGCTGTAACCCTCGCTAACTCTGATCAACTGATAAGGAGAGGAAAACAAAAATAAATAAATAAAACCCCAGCTGGGTAATTTCCCCATAAGCTACGCAGCAAAAAAGGGAGCGCACATAACGCCTGCTGTCAGCAGCTACTCTTTAGCTGAAAAGGAAGGCACAGAGACCGGGATGCCGATGCAGAGCCCGTAATTTTGGCACCCACTACATAAATGAGGAGGCCGGCAATTATAGTTGTGCATGATGTGTGACAGACTGCAACATACGCACCCTCTATTTCAGCATGACAGGCGATAGCGGAAAGGGTATTCAGTGTGGCAGGAAGCTCCCGGCATGCTGGAACGCAGGTGGACCGCACGCCGGCATCTCGTGCATACAGTGGTGGGGGAATTCAGCGCGGGCGTCTTTGGCGCCAAAATTCAAGATTACCAACCTGCCTCCATACCGGCAATGCCAGAAATCGCCATAACACGGCTAAGTGAATAATAAACGGGAAAAACAACACCATCAGATAACCTGATAGGTGTCATACACTCACCATGTCCCGCGGCATGTAGGTCCTGTCCCATTCATCCCCAGAGGACGGAGTAGGTAGACAGGAACCATGCATCAAATGAATGTATGGTGGTCCGCACATTAGGTCCTCCGCATATCAGGTCATCTGCACGTCAGGTCATTCCGGGGGTATGTGCGGACAGGGATCGAAAAAAGAGTTTGGAGAACCATACACTATAGCCCTGAGTCCAACTCTAGATCCCATCCAGGGCATGACAGATCAAGGCAAACTGCAACACTGCAGCCTGGTCTCCAAGTCTGAAACATGCGTTGTGCCAGCAAACACTGCTCAGGCAAATCTGAAAAAAACACAAAGAAACAAGTGTAAATTAAGTGTAAAACACATAATAGTCTCTTCATACTTGCAGAAGGAAAAAACTCAGTGTGCCTGTGGTTATTGCCGCCTCTTATACCCAGTACCCTTTTTTGATTGGATACTGCTGAGCATGTCTCTTCTGCCTTGCACTCGGGATCCTAGACTTAACCCGTTGTGTGCCGCCATAGGACTGCAAGAACGTTGATTTTCTATGGGAATTGCAGAAATGACTTCTAAGCCTCAAAATAATGACTTTTTTTCCTAAGGTGGTAGGAATGAAACTCAGTGCGGGCTGGATGGGGTTCCCCCTGGGCACCGCAGACCTAAGCTTGTTTAACTCCTACCTCTTAAAGGGACCGAGAAAAAATGACCTTTTCTGCACTCCAATGTAAGTCAATGGGGCGATTTTTTGGCTATGTGCTAGAAATGAAATTCAGTGCGGATTGGATGACAGGCACCCTGGGGACCCAGGATCGGCTTTAGTTTCATGTGTATCTCTTAAGCCGGCAGAGAAAACCCACCTGATATGCGCTCCACACAATTGAATAGAGACGCCGTTGATTTTCTATGGGAATTGCAGAAAAGACTTCTAAGCCTCAAAATAATGACTTTTTTTCCTAAGGTGGTAGGAATGAAACTCAGTGCGAACTGGATGGGGTTCCCCCTGGGCACCGCAGACCTAAGCTTGTTTAACTCCTACCTCTTAAAGGGACCGAGAAAAAATGACCTTTTCTGCACTCCAATGTAAGTCAATGGGGCGATTTTTTGGCTATGTGCTAGAAATGAAATTCAGTGCGGATTGGATGACAGGCACCCTGGGGACCCAGGATCGGCTTTAGTTTCATGTGTATCTCTTAAGCCGGCAGAGAAAACCCACCTGAAATGCGCTCCACACAATTGAATAGAGAGGCCGTTGATTTTCTATGGGAATTGCAGAAATGACTTCTAAGCCTCAAAATAATGACTTTTTTTCCTAAGGTGGTAGGAATGAAACTCAGTGCGGGCTGGATGGGGTTCCCCCTGGGCACCGCAGACCTAAGCTTGTTTAACTCCTACCTCTTAAAGGGACCGAGAAAAAATGACCTTTTCTGCACTCCAATGTAAGTCAATGGGGCGATTTTTTGGCTATGTGCTAGAAATGAAATTCAGTGCGGATTGGATGACAGGCACCCTGGGGACCCAGGATCGGCTTTAGTTTCATGTGTATCTCTTAAGCCGGCAGAGAAACCCCACCTGATATGCGCTCCACACAATTGAATAGAGACGCCGTTGATTTTCTATGGGAATTGCAGAAATGACTTCTAAGCCTCAAAATAATGACTTTTTTTCCTAAGGTGGTAGGAATGAAACTCAGTGCGGGCTGGATGGGGTTCCCCCTGGGCACCGCAGACCTAAGCTTGTTTAACTCCTACCTCTTAAAGGGACCGAGAAAAAATGACCTTTTCTGCACTCCATTGTAAGTCAATGGGGCGATTTTTTGGCTATGTGCTAGAAATGAAATTCAGTGCGGATTGGATGACAGGCACCCTGGGGACCCAGGATCGGCTTTAGTTTCATGTGTATCTCTTAAGCCGGCAGAGAAAACCCACCTGATATGCGCTCCACACAATTGAATAGAGACGCCGTTGATTTTCTATGGGAATTGCAGAAATGACTTCTAAGCCTCAAAATAATGACTTTTTTTTCCTAAGGTGGTAGGAATGAAACTCAGTGCGGGCTGGATGGGGTTCCCCCTGGGCACCGCAGACCTAAGCTTGTTTAACTCCTACCTCTTAAAGGGACCGAGAAAAAATGACCTTTTCTGCACTCCAATGTAAGTCAATGGGGCGATTTTTTGGTTATGTGCTAGAAATGAAATTCAGTGCGGATTGGATGACAGGCACCCTGGGGACCCAGGATCGGCTTTAGTTTCATGTGTATCTCTTAAGCCGGCAGAGAAAACCCACCTGATATGCGCTCCACACAATTGAATAGAGACGCCGTTGATTTTCTATGGGAATTGCAGAAATGACTTCTAAGCCTCAAAATAATGACTTTTTTTCCTAAGGTGGTAGGAATGAAACTCAGTGCGGGCTGGATGGGGTTCCCCCTGGGCACCGCAGACCTAAGCTTGTTTAACTCCTACCTCTTAAAGGGACCGAGAAAAAATGACCTTTTCTGCACTCCAATGTAAGTCAATGGGGCGATTTTTTGGCTATGTGCTAGAAATGAAATTCAGTGCGGATTGGATGACAGGCACCCTGGGGACCCAGGATCGGCTTTAGTTTCATGTGTATCTCTTAAGCCGGCAGAGAAAACCCACCTGATATGCGCTCCACACAATTGAATAGAGACGCCGTTGATTTTCTATGGGAATTGCAGAAATGACTTCTAAGCCTCAAAATAATGACTTTTTTTCCTAAGGTGGTAGGAATGAAACTCAGTGCGGGCTGGATGGGGTTCCCCCTGGGCACCGCAGACCTAAGCTTGTTTAACTCCTACCTCTTAAAGGGACCGAGAAAAAATGACCTTTTCTGCACTCCAATGTAAGTCAATGGGGCGATTTTTTGGCTATGTGCTAGAAATGAAATTCAGTGCGGATTGGATGACAGGCACCCTGGGGACCCAGGATCGGCTTTAGTTTCATGTGTATCTCTTAAGCCGGCAGAGAAAACCCACCTGATATGCGCTCCACACAATTGAATAGAGACGCCGTTGATTTTCTATGGGAATTGCAGAAATGACTTCTAAGCCTCAAAATAATGACTTTTTTTCCTAAGGTGGTAGGAATGAAACTCAGTGCGGGCTGGATGGGGTTCCCCCTGGGCACCGCAGACCTAAGCTTGTTTAACTCCTACCTCTTAAAGGGACCGAGAAAAAATGACCTTTTCTGCACTCCAATGTAAGTCAATGGGGCGATTTTTTGGCTATGTGCTAGAAATGAAATTCAGTGCGGATTGGATGACAGGCACCCTGGGGACCCAGGATCGGCTTTAGTTTCATGTGTATCTCTTAAGCCGGCAGAGAAAACCCACCTGATATGCGCTCCACACAATTGAATAGAGACGCCGTTGATTTTCTATGGGAATTGCAGAAATGACTTCTAAGCCTCAAAATAATGACTTTTTTTCCTAAGGTGGTAGGAATGAAACTCAGTGCGGGCTGGATGGGGTTCCCCCTGGGCACCGCAGACCTAAGCTTGTTTAACTCCTACCTCTTAAAGGGACCGAGAAAAAATGACCTTTTCTGCACTCCAATGTAAGTCAATGGGGCGATTTTTTGGCTATGTGCTAGAAATGAAATTCAGTGCGGATTGGATGACAGGCACCCTGGGGACCCAGGATCGGCTTTAGTTTCATGTGTATCTCTTAAGCCGGCAGAGAAAACCCACCTGATATGCGCTCCACACAATTGAATAGAGACGCCGTTGATTTTCTATGGGAATTGCAGAAATGACTTCTAAGCCTCAAAATAATGACTTTTTTTCCTAAGGTGGTAGGAATGAAACTCAGTGCGGGCTGGATGGGGTTCCGCCTGGGCACCGCAGACCTAAGCTTGTTTAACTCCTACCTCTTAAAGGGACCGAGAAAAAATGACCTTTTCTGCACTCCAATGTAAGTCAATGGGGCGATTTTTTGGCTATGTGCTAGAAATGAAATTCAGTGCGGATTGGATGACAGGCACCCTGGGGACCCAGGATCGGCTTTAGTTTCATGTGTATCTCTTAAGCCGGCAGAGAAAACCCACCTGATATGCGCTCCACACAATTGAATAGAGAAGCCGTTGATTTTCTATGGGAATTGCAGAAATGACTTCTAAGCCTCAAAATAATGACTTTTTTTCCTAAGGTGGTAGGAATGAAACTCAGTGCGGGCTGGATGGGGTTCCCCCTGGGCACCGCAGACCTAAGCTTGTTTAACTCCTACCTCTTAAAGGGACCGAGAAAAAATGACCTTTTCTGCACTCCAATGTAAGTCAATGGGGCGATTTTTTGGTTATGTGCTAGAAATGAAATTCAGTGCGGGTTGGATGACAGGCACCCTGGGGACCCAGGATCGGCTTTAGTTTCATGTGTATCTCTTAAGCCGGCAGAGAAAACCCACCTGATATGCGCTCCACACAATTGAATAGAGACGCCGTTGATTTTCTATGGGAATTGCAGAAATGACTTCTAAGCCTCAAAATAATGACTTTTTTTCCTAAGGTGGTAGGAATGAAACTCAGTGCGGGCTGGATGGGGTTCCCCCTGGGTACCGCAGACCTAAGCTTGTTTAACTCCTACCTCTTAAAGGGACCGAGAAAAAATGACCTTTTCTGCACTCCAATGTAGGTCAATGGGGCGATTTTTTGGCTATGTGCTAGAAATGAAATTCAGTGCGGATTGGATGACAGGCACCCTGGGGACGCAGGATCGGCTTTAGTTTCATGTGTATCTCTTAAGCCGGCAGAGAAAACCCACCTGATATGCGCTCCACACAATTGAATAGAGACGCCGTTGATTTTCTATGGGAATTGCAGAAATGACTTCTAAGCCTCAAAATAATGACTTTTTTTCCTAAGGTGGTAGGAATGAAACTCAGTGCGGGCTGGATGGGGTTCCCCCTGGGCACCGCAGACCTAAGCTTGTTTAACTCCTACCTCTTAAAGGGACCGAGAAAAAATGACCTTTTCTGCACTCCAATGTAAGTCAATGGGGCGATTTTTTGGCTATGTGCTAGAAATGAAATTCAGTGCGGATTGGATGACAGGCACCCTGGGGACCCAGGATCGGCTTTAGTTTCATGTGTATCTCTTAAGCCGGCAGAGAAAACCCACCTGATATGCGCTCCACACAATTGAATAGAGACGCCGTTGATTTTCTATGGGAATTGCAGAAATGACTTCTAAGCCTCAAAATAATGACTTTTTTTCCTAAGGTGGTAGGAATGAAACTCAGTGCGGGCTGGATGGGGTTCCCCCTGGGCACCGCAGACCTAAGCTTGTTTAACTCCTACCTCTTAAAGGGACCGAGAAAAAATGACCTTTTCTGCACTCCATTGTAAGTCAATGGGGCTATTTTTTGGCTATGTGCTAGAAATGAAATTCAGTGCGGATTGGATGACAGGCACCCTGGGGACCCAGGATCGGCTTTAGTTTCATGTGTATCTCTTAAGCCGGCAGAGAAAACCCACCTGATATGCGCTCCACACAATTGAATAGAGACGCCGTTGATTTTCTATGGGAATTGCAGAAATGACTTCTAAGCCTCAAAATAATGACTTTTTTTTCCTAAGGTGGTAGGAATGAAACTCAGTGCGGGCTGGATGGGGTTCCCCCTGGGCACCGCAGACCTAAGCTTGTTTAACTCCTACCTCTTAAAGGGACCGAGAAAAAATGACCTTTTCTGCACTCCAATGTAAGTCAATGGGGCGATTTTTTGGCTATGTGCTAGAAATGAAATTCAGTGCGGATTGGATGACAGGCACCCTGGGGACCCAGGATCGGCTTTAGTTTCATGTGTATCTCTTAAGCCGGCAGAGAAAACCCACCTGATATGCGCTCCACACAATTGAATAGAGACGCCGTTGATTTTCTATGGGAATTGCAGAAATGACTTCTAAGCCTCAAAATAATGACTTTTTTTTCCTAAGGTGGTAGGAATGAAACTCAGTGCGGGCTGGATGGGGTTCCCCCTGGGCACCGCAGACCTAAGCTTGTTTAACTCCTACCTCTTAAAGGGACCGAGAAAAAATGACCTTTTCTGCACTCCAATGTAAGTCAATGGGGCGATTTTTGGCTATGTGCTAGAAATGAAATTCAGTGCGGATTGGATGACAGGCACCCTGGGGACCCAGGATCGGCTTTAGTTTCATGTGTATCTCTTAAGCCGGCAGAGAAAACCCACCTGATATGCGCTCCACACAATTGAATAGAGACGCCGTTGATTTTCTATGGGAATTGCAGAAATGACTTCTAAGCCTCAAAATAATGACTTTTTTTCCTAAGGTGGTAGGAATGAAACTCAGTGCGGGCTGGATGGGGTTCCCCCTGGGCACCGCAGACCTAAGCTTGTTTAACTCCTACCTCTTAAAGGGACCGAGAAAAAATGACCTTTTCTGCACTCCAATGTAAGTCAATGGGGCGATTTTTTGGCTATGTGCTAGAAATGAAATTCAGTGCGGATTGGATGACAGGCACCCTGGGGACCCAGGATCGGCTTTAGTTTCATGTGTATCTCTTAAGCCGGCAGAGAAAACCCACCTGATATGCGCTCCACACAATTGAATAGAGACGCCGTTGATTTTCTATGGGAATTGCAGAAATGACTTCTAAGCCTCAAAATAATGACTTTTTTTCCTAAGGTGGTAGGAATGAAACTCAGTGCGGGCTGGATGGGGTTCCCCCTGGGCACCGCAGACCTAAGCTTGTTTAACTCCTACCTCTTAAAGGGACCGAGAAAAAATGACCTTTTCTGCACTCCAATGTAAGTCAATGGGGCGATTTTTTGGCTATGTGCTAGAAATGAAATTCAGTGCGGATTGGATGACAGGCACCCTGGGGACCCAGGATCGGCTTTAGTTTCATGTGTATCTCTTAAGCCGGCAGAGAAAACCCACCTGATATGCGCTCCACACAATTGAATAGAGACGCCGTTGATTTTCTATGGGAATTGCAGAAATGACTTCTAAGCCTCAAAATAATGACTTTTTTTCCTAAGGTGGTAGGAATGAAACTCAGTGCGGGCTGGATGGGGTTCCCCCTGGGCACCGCAGACCTAAGCTTGTTTAACTCCTACCTCTTAAAGGGACCGAGAAAAAATGACCTTTTCTGCACTCCAATGTAAGTCAATGGGGCGATTTTTTGGCTATGTGCTAGAAATGAAATTCAGTGCGGATTGGATGACAGGCACCCTGGGGACCCAGGATCGGCTTTAGTTTCATGTGTATCTCTTAAGCCGGCAGAGAAAACCCACCTGATATGCGCTCCACACAATTGAATAGAGACGCCGTTGATTTTCTATGGGAATTGCAGAAATGACTTCTAAGCCTCAAAATAATGACTTTTTTTCCTAAGGTGGTAGGAATGAAACTCAGTGCGGGCTGGATGGGGTTCCCCCTGGGCACCGCAGACCTAAGCTTGTTTAACTCCTACCTCTTAAAGGGACCGAGAAAAAATGACCTTTTCTGCACTCCAATGTAAGTCAATGGGGCGATTTTTTGGCTATGTGCTAGAAATGAAAT
>NW_027208446.1:154422-216087 GCF_027789765.1 Dendropsophus ebraccatus | reverse complement strand
TTTCCTACCACCTTAGGAAAAAAAGTCATTATTTTGAGGCTTAGAAGTCATTTCTGCAATTCCCATAGAAAATCAACGGCGTCTCTATTCAATTGTGTGGAGCGCATATCAGGTGGGTTTTCTCTGCCGGCTTAAGAGATACACGTGAAACTAAAGCCGATCCTGGGTGCCTAGGGTGCCTGTCATCCAATCCGCACTGAATTTCATTTCTAGCACATAGCCAAAAAATCGCCCCATTGACTTACATTGGAGTGCAGAAAAGGTCATTTTTTCTCGGTCCCTTTAAGAGGTAGGAGTTAAACAAGCTTAGGTCTGCGGTGCCCAGGGGGGACCCCATCCAGCCCGCACTGAGTTTCATTCCTACCACCTTAGGAAAAAAAGTCATTATTTTGAGGCTTAGAAGTCATTTCTGCAATTCCCATAGAAAATCAACGGCCTCTCTATTCAATTGTGTGGAGCGCATATCAGGTGGGTTTTCTCTGCCGGCTTAAGAGATACACGTGAAACTAAAGCCGATCCTGGGTGCCTAGGGTGCCTGTCATCCAATCCGCACTGAATTTCATTTCTAGCACATAGCCAAAAAATCGCCCCATTGACTTACATTGGAGTGCAGAAAAGGTCATTTTTTTCTCGGTCCCTTTAAGAGGTAGGAGTTAAACAAGCTTAGGTCTGCGGTGCCCAGGGGGACCCCATCCAGCCCGCACTGAGTTTCATTCCTACCACCTTAGAAAAAAAAGTCATTATTTTGAGGCTTAGAAGTCATTTCTGCAATTCCCATAGAAAATCAACGGCGTCTCTATTCAATTGTGTGGAGCGCATATCAGGTGGGTTTTCTCTGCCGGCTTAAGAGATACACGTGAAACTAAAGCCGATCCTGGGTGCCTAGGGTGCCTGTCATCCAATCCGCACTGCATTTCATTTCTAGCACATAGCCAAAAAATCGCCCCATTGACTTACATTGGAGTGCAGAAAAGGTCATTTTTTCTCGGTCCCTTTAAGAGGTAGGAGTTAAACAAGCTTAGGTCTGCGGTGCCCAGGGGGGACCCCATCCAGCCCGCACTGAGTTTCATTCCTACCACCTTAGGAAAAAAAGTCATTATTTTGAGGCTTAGAAGTCATTTCTGCAATTCCCATAGAAAATCAACGGCGCGTCTCTATTCAATTGTGTGGAGCGCATATCAGGTGGTTTTCTCTACCGGCTTAAGAGAAAAACGTGAAACTAAAGCCGATCCTGGGTGCCTAGGGTGCCTGTCATCCAATCCGCACTGAATTTCATTTCTAGCACATAGCCAAAAAATCGCCCCATTGACTTACATTGGAGTGCAGAAAAGGTCATTTTTTCTCGGTCCCTTTAAGAGGTAGGAGTTAAACAAGCTTAGGTCTGCGGTGCCCAGGGGGAACCCCATCCAGCCCGCACTGAGTTTCATTCCTACCACCTTAGGAAAAAAAGTCATTATTTTGAGGCTTAGAAGTCATTTCTGCAATTCCCATAGAAAATCAACGGCGTCTCTATTCAATTGTGTGGAGCGCATATCAGGTGGGTTTTCTCTGCCGCTTAAGAGATACACGTGAAACTAAAGCCGATCCTGGGTGCCTAGGGTGCCTGTCATCCAATCCGCACTGAATTTCATTTCTAGCACATAGCCAAAAAATCGCCCCATTGACTTACATTGGAGTGCAGAAAAGGTCATTTTTTCTCGGTCCCTTTAAGAGGTAGGAGTTAAACAAGCTTAGGTCTGCGGTGCCCAGGGGGGACCCCATCCAGCCCGCACTGAGTTTCATTCCTACCACCTTAGGAAAAAAAGTCATTATTTTGAGGCTTAGAAGTCATTTCTGCAATTCCCATAGAAAATCAACGGCGTCTCTATTCAATTGTGTGGAGCGCATATCAGGTGGGTTTTCTCTGCCGGCTTAAGAGATACACGTGAAACTAAAGCCGATCCTGGGTGCCTAGGGTGCCTGTCATCCAATCCGCACTGAATTTCATTTCTAGCACATAGCCAAAAAATCGCCCCATTGACTTACATTGGAGTGCAGAAAAGGTCATTTTTTCTCGGTCCCTTAAGAGGTAGGAGTTAAACAAGCTTAGGTCTGCGGTGCCCAGGGGGGACCCCACCCAGCCCGCACTGAGTTTCATTCCTACCACCTTAGGAAAAAAAGTCATTATTTCGAGGCTTAGAAGTCATTTCTGCAATTCCCATAGAAAATCAACGGCGTCTCTATTCAATTGTGTGGAGCGCATATCAGGTGGGTTTCTCTGCCGGCTTAAGAGATACACATGAAACTAAAGCCGATCCTGGGTCCCCAGGGTGCCTGTCTTCCAATCCGCACTGAATTTAATTTCTAGCACATAGCCAAAAAATCGCCCAATTGACTTACATTGGAGTGCAGAAAAGGTCATTTTTTCTCGGTCCCTTTAAGAGGTAGGAGTTAAACAAGCTTAGGTCTGCGGTGCCCAGGGGGGACCCCACCCAGCCCGCACTGAGTTTCATTCCTACCACCTTAGGAAAAAAAGTCATTATTTCGAGGCTTAGAAGTCATTTCTGCAATTCCCATAGAAATCAACGGCGTCTCTATTCAATTGTGTGGAGCGCATATCAGGTGGGTTTTCTCTGCCGGCTTAAGAGATACACATGAAACTAAAGCCGATCCTGGGTCCCCAGGGTGCCTGTCATCCAATCCGCACTGAAATTTATTTCTAGCACATAGCCAAAAAATCGCCCAATTGACTTACATTGGAGTGCAGAAAAGGTCATTTTTTCTCGGTCCCTTTAAGAGGTAGGAGTTAAACAAGCTTAGGTCTGCGGTGCCCAGGGGGGACCCCACCCAGCCCGCACTGAGTTTCATTCCTACCACCTTAGGAAAAAAAGTCATTATTTCGAGGCTTAGAAGTCATTTCTGCAATTCCCATAGAAAATCAACGGCGTCTCTATTCAATTGTGTGGAGCGCATATCAGGTGGGTTTTCTCTGCCGGCTTAAGAGATACACATGAAACTAAAGCCGATCCTGGGTCCCCAGGGTGCCTGTCTTCCAATCCGCACTGAATTTAATTTCTAGCACATAGCCAAAAAATCGCCCAATTGACTTACATTGGAGTGCAGAAAAGGTCATTTTTTCTCGGTCCCTTTAAGAGGTAGGAGTTAAACAAGCTTAGGTCTGCGGTGCCCAGGGGGGACCCCATCCAGCCCGCACTGAGTTTCATTCCTACCACCTTAGGAAAAAAAGTCATTATTTCGAGGCTTAGAAGTCATTTCTGCAATTCCCATAGAAAATCAACGGCGTCTCTATTCAATTGTGTGGAGCGCATATCAGGTGGGTTTTCTCTGCCGGCTTAAGAGATACACATGAAACTAATGCCGATCCTGGGTCCCCAGGGTGCCTGTCATCCAATCCGCACTGAATTTCATTTCTAGCACATAGCCAAAAAATCGCCCCATTGACTTACATTGGAGTGCAGAAAAGGTCATTTTTTTCTCGGTCCCTTAAGAGGTAGAAGTTAAACAAGCTTAGGTCTGCGGTGCCCAGGGGGGACCCCATCCAGCCCGCACTGAGTTTCATTCCTACCACCTTAGGAAAAAAAAGTCATTATTTCGAGGCTTAGAAGTCATTTCTGCAATTCCCATAGAAAATCAACGGCGTCTCTATTCAATTGTGTGGAGCGCATATCAGGTGGGTTTTCTCTGCCGGCTTAAGAGATACACATGAAACTAAAGCCGATCCTGGGTCCCCAGGGTGCCTGTCATCCAATCCGCACTGAATTTAATTTCTAGCACATAGCCAAAAAAATCGCCCCATTGACTTACATTGGAGTGCAGAAAAGGTCATTTTTTCTCGGTCCCTTTAAGAGGTAGAAGTTAAACAAGCTTAGGTCTGCGGTGACCAGGGGGGACCCCATCCAGCCCGCACTGAGTTTCATTCCTACCACCTTAGGAAAAAAAAGTCATTATTTCGAGGCTTAGAAGTCATTTCTGCAATTCCCATAGAAAATCAACGGCGTCTCTATTCAATTGTGTGGAGCGCATATCAGGTGGGTTTTCTCTGCCGGCTTAAGAGATACACATGAAACTAAAGCCGATCCTGGGTCCCCAGGGTGCCTGTCATCCAATCCGCACTGAATTTCATTTCTAGCACATAGCCAAAAAATCGCCCCATTGACTTACATTGGAGTGCAGAAAAGGTCATTTTTTCTCGGTCCCTTTAAGAGGTAGAGTTAAACAAGCTTAGGTCTGCGGTGCCCAGGGGGGACCCCATCCAGCCCGCACTGAGTTTCATTCCTACCAGCTTAGGAAAAAAAAGTCATTATTTCGAGGCTTAGAAGTCATTTCTGCAATTCCCATAGAAAATCAACTGCGTCTCTATTCAATTGTGTGGAGCGCATATCAGGTGGGTTTTTCTCTGCCGGCTTAAGAGATACACATGAAACTAAAGCCGATCCTGGGTCCCCAGGGTGCCTGTCATCCAATCCGCACTGAATTTCATTTCTAGCACATAGCCAAAAAATCGCCCCATTGACTTACATTGGAGTGCAGAAAAGGTCATTTTTTCTCGGTCCCTTTAAGAGGTAGGAGTTAAACAATCTTAGGTCTGCGGTGCCCAGGGGGGACCCCATCCAGCCCGCACTGAGTTTCATTCCTACCACCTTAGGAAAAAAAAGTCATTATTTCGAGGCTTAGAAGTCATTTCTGCAATTCCCATAGAAAATCAACGGCGTCTCTATTCAATTGTGTGGAGCGCATATCAGGTGGGTTTTCTCTGCCGGCTTAAGAGATACACATGAAACTAAAGCCGATCCTGGGTCCCCAGGGTGCCTGTCATCCAATCCGCACTGAATTTAATTTCTAGCACATAGCCAAAAAATCGCCCCATTGACTTACATTGGAGTGCAGAAAAGGTCATTTTTTCTCGGTCCCTTTAAGAGGTAGGAGTTAAACAAGCTTAGGTCTGCGGTGCCCAGGGGGGACCCCATCCAGCCCGCACTGAGTTTCATTCCTACCACCTTAGGAAAAAAAGTCATTATTTCGAGGCTTAGAAGTCATTTCTGCAATTCCCATAGAAAATCACGGCGTCTCTATTCAATTGTGTGGAGCGCATATCAGGTGGGTTTTCTCTGCCGGCTTAAGAGATACACATGAAACTAAAGCCGATCCTGGGTCCCCAGGGTGCCTGTCATCCAATCCGCACTGAATTTCATTTCTAGCACATAGCCAAAAAATCGCCCCATTGACTTACATTGGAGTGCAGAAAAGGTCATTTTTTTCTCGGTCCCTTTAAGAGGTAGAAGTTAAACAAGCTTAGGTCTGCGGTGCCCAGGGGGGACCCCATCCAGCCCGCACTGAGTTTCATTCCTACCACCTTAGGAAAAAAAAGTCATTATTTCGAGGCTTAGAAGTCATTTCTGCAATTCCCATAGAAAATCAACGGCGTCTCTATTCAATTGTGTGGAGCGCATATCAGGTGGGTTTTCTCTGCCGGCTTAAGAGATACACATGAAACTAAAGCCATCCAATCCGCACTGAATTTCATTTCTAGCACATAGCCAAAAAATCGCCCCATTGACTTACATTGGAGTGCAGAAAAGGTCATTTTTTCTCGGTCCCTTTAAGAGGTAGGAGTTAAACAAGCTTAGGTCTGCGGTGCCCAGGGGGGACCCCATCCAGCCCGCACTGAGTTTCATTCCTACCACCTTAGGAAAAAAAAGTCATTATTTCGAGGCTTAGAAGTCATTTCTGCAATTCCCATAGAAAATCAACGGCGTCTCTATTCAATTGTGTGGAGCGCATATCAGGTGGGTTTTCTCTGCCGGCTTAAGAGATACACATGAAACTAAAGCCGATCCTGGGTCCCCAGGGTGCCTGTCATCCAATCCGCACTGAATTTAATTTCTAGCACATAGCCAAAAAATCGCCCCATTGACTTACATTGGAGTGCAGAAAAGGTCATTTTTTCTCGGTCCCTTTAAGAGGTAGAAGTTAAACAAGCTTAGGTCTGCGGTGACCAGGGGGGACCCCATCCAGCCCGCACTGAGTTTCATTCCTACCACCTTAGGAAAAAAAAGTCATTATTTCGAGGCTTAGAAGTCATTTCTGCAATTCCCATAGAAAATCAACGGCGTCTCTATTCAATTGTGTGGAGCGCATATCAGGTGGGTTTTCTCTGCCGGCTTAAGAGATACACATGAAACTAAAGCCGATCCTGGGTCCCCAGGGTGCCTGTCATCCAATCCGCACTGAATTTCATTTCTAGCACATAGCCAAAAAATCGCCCCATTGACTTACATTGGAGTGCAGAAAAGGTCATTTTTTATCGGTCCCTTTAAGAGGTAGGAGTTAAACAAGCTTAGGTCAGCGGTGCCCAGGGGGGACCCCATCCAGCCCGCACTGAGTTTCATTCCTACCAGCTTAGGAAAAAAAAGTCATTATTTCGAGGCTTAGAAGTCATTTCTGCAATTCCCATAGAAAATCAACTGCGTCTCTATTCAATTGTGTGGAGCGCATATCAGGTGGGTTTTCTCTGCCGGCTTAAGAGATACACATGAAACTAAAGCCGATCCTGGGTCCCCAGGGTGCCTGTCATCCAATCCGCACTGAATTTCATTTCTAGCACATAGCCAAAAAATCGCCCCATTGACTTACATTGGAGTGCAGAAAAGGTCATTTTTTCTCGGTCCCTTTAAGAGGTAGGAGTTAAACAATCTTAGGTCTGCGGTGCCCAGGGGGGACCCCATCCAGCCCGCACTGAGTTTCATTCCTACCACCTTAGGAAAAAAAGTCATTATTTCGAGGCTTAGAAGTCATTTCTGCAATTCCCATAGAAAATCAACGGCGTCTCTATTCAATTGTGTGGAGCGCATATCAGGTGGGTTTTCTCTGCCGGCTTAAGAGATACACATGAAACTAAAGCCGATCCTGGGTCCCCAGGGTGCCTGTCATCCAATCCGCACTGAATTTCATTTCTAGCACATAGCCAAAAAAATCGCCCCATTGACTTACATTGGAGTGCAGAAAAGGTCATTTTTTCTCGGTCCCTTTAAGAGGTAGGAGTTAAACAAGCTTAGGTCTGCGGTGCCCAGGGGGGACCCCATCCAGCCCGCACTGAGTTTCATTCCTACCAGCTTAGGAAAAAAAAGTCATTATTTCGAGGCTTAGAAGTCATTTCTGCAATTCCCATAGAAAATCAACGGCGTCTCTATTCAATTGTGTGGAGCGCATATCAGGTGGGTTTTCTCTGCCGGCTTAAGAGATACACATGAAACTAAAGCCGATCCTGGGTCCCCAGGGTGCCTGTCATCCAATCCGCACTGAATTTCATTTCTAGCACATAGCCAAAAAATCGCCCCATTGACTTACATTGGAGTGCAGAAAAGGTCATTTTTTCTCGGTCCCTTTAAGAGGTAGGAGTTAAACAAGCTTAGGTCTGCGGTGCCCAGGGGGGACCCCATCCAGCCCGCACTGAGTTTCATTCCTACCACCTTAGGAAAAAAAGTCATTATTTCGAGGCTTAGAAGTCATTTCTGCAATTCCCATAGAAAATCAACGGCATCTCTATTCAATTGTGTGGAGCGCATATCAGGTGGGTTTTCTCTGCCGGCTTAAGAGATACACATGAAACTAAAGCTGATCCTGGGTCCCCAGGGTGCCTGTCATCCAATCCGCACTGAATTTCATTTCTAGCACATAGCCAAAAAATCGCCCCATTGACTTACATTGGAGTGCAGAAAAGGTCATTTTTTCTCGGTCCCTTTAAGAGGTAGGAGTTAAACAAGCTTAGGTCTGCGGTGCCCAGGGGGGACCCCATCCAGCCCGCACTGAGTTTCATTCCTACAAGCTTAGGAAAAAAAAGTCATTATTTCGAGGCTTAGAAGTCATTTCTGCAATTCCCATAGAAAATCAACGGCGTCTCTATTCAATTGTGTGGAGCGCATATCAGGTGGGTTTTCTCTGCCGGCTTAAGAGATACACATGAAACTAAAGCCGATCCTGGGTCCCCAGGGTGCCTGTCATCCAATCCGCACTGAATTTCGATTCTAGCACATAGCCAAAAAATCACCCCATTGACTTACATTGGAGTGCAGAAAAGGTCATTTTTTCTCGGTCCCTTTAAGAGGTAGGAGTTAAACAAGCTTAGGTCTGCGGTGCCCAGGGGGGACCCCATCCAGCCCGCACTGAGTTTCATTCCTACCACCTTAGGAAAAAAAGTCATTATTTCGAGGCTTAGAAGTCATTTCTGCAATTCCCATAGAAAATCAACGGCGTCTCTATTCAATTGTGTGGAGCGCATATCAGGTGGAGTTTTCTCTGCTGGCTTAAGAGATACACGTGAAACTAAAGCCGATCCTGGGTCCCCAGGGTGCCTGTCATCCAATCCGCACTGAATTTCATTTTAGCACATAGCCAAAAAATCGCCCCATTGACTTACATTGGAGTGCAGAAAAGGTCATTTTTTCTCGGTCCCTTTAAGAGGTAGGAGTTAAACAAGCTTAGGTCTGCGGTGCCCAGGGGGGACCCCATCCAGCCCGCACTGAGTTTCATTCCTACCACCTTAGGAAAAAAAGTCATTATTTCGAGGCTTAGAAGTCATTTCTGCAATTCCCATAGAAAATCAACGGCGTCTCTATTCAATTGTGTGGAGCGCATATCAGGTGGGTTTTCTCTGCCGGCTTAAGAGATACACATGAAACTAAAGCCGATCCTGGGTCCCCAGGGTGCCTGTCATCCAATCCGCACTGAATTTCGATTCTAGCACATAGCCAAAAAATCGCCCCATTGACTTACATTGGAGTGCAGAAAAGGTAATTTTTTCTCGGTCCCTTTAAGGAAAGGAGTTAAACAAGCTTAGGTCTGCGGTGCCCAGGGGGGACCCCATCCAGCCCGCACTGAGTTTCATTCCTACCAGCTTAGAAAAAAAAGTCATTATTTCGAGGCTTAGAAGTCATTTCTGCAATTCCCATAGAAAATCAACGGCGTCTCTATTCAATTGTGTGGAGCGCATATCAGGTGGGTTTTCTCTGCCGGCTTAAGAGATACACATGAAACTAAAGCCGATCCTGGGTCCCCAGGGTGCCTGTCATCCAATCCGCACTGAATTTCATTTCTAGCACATAGCCAAAAAATCGCCCCATTGACTTACATTGGAGTGCAGAAAAGGTCATTTTTTCTCGGTCCCTTTAAGAGGTAGGAGTTAAACAAGCTTAGGTCTGCGGTGCCCAGGGGGGACCCCATCCAGCCCGCACTGAGTTTCATTCCTACCACCTTAGGAAAAAAAGTCATTATTTCGAGGCTTAGAAGTAATTTCTGCAATTCCCATAGAAAATCAACGGCATCTCTATTCAATTGTGTGGAGCGCATATCAGGTGGGTTTTCTCTGCCGGCTTAAGAGATACACATGAAACTAAAGCCGATCCTGGGTCCCCAGGGTGCCTGTCATCCAATCCGCACTGAATTTCATTTCTAGCACATAGCCAAAAAATCGCCCCATTGACTTACATTGGAGTGCAGAAAAGGTCATTTTTTCTCGGTCCCTTTAAGAGGTAGGAGTTAAACAAGCTTAGGAACTGCGGTGCCCAGGGGGGACCCCATCCAGCCCGCACTGAGTTTCATTCCTACCACCTTAGGAAAAAAAAGTCATTATTTCGAGGCTTAGAAGTCATTTCTGCAATTCCTATAGAAAATCAACGGCGTCTCTATTCAATTGTGTGGAGCGCATATCAGGTGGGTTTTCTCTGCCGGCTTAAGAGATACACATGAAACTAAAGCCGATCCTGGGTCCCCAGGGTGCCTGTCATCCAATCCGCACTGAATTTCATTTCTAGCACATAGCCAAAAAATCGCCCCATTGACTTACATTGGAGTGCAGAAAAGGTCATTTTTTCTCGGTCCCTTTAAGAGGTAGGAGTTAAACAAGCTTAGGTCTGCGGTGCCCAGGGGGGACCCCATCCAGCCCGCACTGAGTTTCATTCCTACCACCTTAGGAAAAAAAGTCATTATTTCGAGGCTTAGAAGTCATTTCTGCAATTCCCATAGAAAATCAACGGCGTCTCTATTCAATTGTGTGGAGCGCATATCAGGTGGGTTTTCTCTGCCGGCTTAAGAGATACACATGAAACTAAAGCCGATCCTGGGTCCCCAGGGTGCCTGTCATCCAATCCGCACTGAATTTAATTTCTAGCACATAGCCAAAAAATCGCCCCATTGACTTACATTGGAGTGCAGAAAAGGTCATTTTTTCTCGGTCCCTTTAAGAGGTAGGAGTTAAACAAGCTTAGGTCTGCGGTGCCCAGGGGGGACCCCATCCAGCCCGCACTGAGTTTCATTCCTACCACCTTAGGAAAAAAAGTCATTATTTCGAGGCTTAGAAGTCATTTCTGCAATTCCCATAGAAAATCAACGGCGTCTCTATTCAATTGTGTGGAGCGCATATCAGGTGGGTTTTCTCTGCCGGCTTAAGAGATACACATGAAACTAAAGCCGATCCTGGGTCCCCAGGGTGCCTGTCATCCAATCCGCACTGAATTTCATTTCTAGCACATAGCCAAAAAATCGCCCCATTGACTTACATTGGAGTGCAGAAAAGGTCATTTTTTTCTCGGTCCCTTTAAGAGGTAGGAGTTAAACAAGCTTAGGTCTGCGGTGCCCAGGGGGGACCCCATCCAGCCCGCACTGAGTTTCATTCCTACCACCTTAGGAAAAAAAAGTCATTATTTCGAGGCTTAGAAGTCATTTCTGCAATTCCCATAGAAAATCAACGGCGTCTCTATTCAATTGTGTGGAGCGCATATCAGGTGGGTTTTCTCTGCCGGCTTAAGAGATACACATGAAACTAAAGCCGATCCTGGGTCCCCAGGGTGCCTGTCATCCAATCCGCACTGAATTTCATTTCTAGCACATAGCCAAAAAATCGCCCCATTGACTTACATTGGAGTGCAGAAAAGGTCATTTTTTCTCGGTCCCTTTAAGAGGTAGGAGTTAAACAAGCTTAGGTCTGCGGTGCCCAGGGGGGACCCCATCCAGCCCGCACTGAGTTTCATTCCTACCACCTTAGGAAAAAAAGTCATTATTTCGAGGCTTAGAAGTCATTTCTGCAATTCCCATAGAAAATCAACGGCGTCTCTATTCAATTGTGTGGAGCGCATATCAGGTGGGTTTTCTCTGCCGGCTTAAGAGATACACATGAAACTAAAGCCGATCCTGGGTCCCCAGGGTGCCTGTCATCCAATCCGCACTGAATTTAATTTCTAGTGGATAACTAGATCCAAAGTCCAGTAGGAGGTAACAATAATAGTAATCCACTGAGGCAAACGCCCCAAAATATACCTATATTCCCTATTGGTTAAAATTTAAAATTTAACTTTTATTACAAGTAAAACTAAAATTAATAGATTAAACAAACAATAGACAACATAGAATGTGAACAGTGAATTAAAAAGCTTTGCACGATCTGCCTTAGTGTTGAATGGTGTACAGTATGTCTAAGGAATAGGAGTGCATCAATAGCCGGTTAGTACTCTCCTTGAGTCACCACAAACAATTTACTAACCCAAAAGGGGATAAAGCAAGACACCCCAATGGGTATAGATGCCTCCTATCCTTAAGAAACGTACATATATATATACAGGGAGAGGGTGACACTGTGGCCGGGTATGCCTATCTCAGCCCCACGAGCGATTTTGCGCGTTACGCTCAGCTAGCTAGCCCCCCGTGTTTAACAATAACAATGTCACCATCTACGGCAGCGTGCAAAGTACTAAACGAGCCCAGCGTCTGACATGTTTCGTTGCCAACGCAACTTTTTCAAAGACTATGGCTGATGGGCGGCGTCATAACGGAGGTTTAAATAACCTATTACCCCGAGAGATGCCGACTTGATAGGTCAAAAAGGGATAAACGTAATGATAATACCTCCCCCCTGAAGGATGACGTAGCAGTCAAGGATAGGTCGGTGGTGGAGGGGTGGATTAATGTTTGTGCGCAGGCGCATGTACTTAGACTAAATCATGAAACGTCAAAGTCACTGCGCATGTCTTCTAACTTAGACTACCGACGATACGCATGTCAGGGATCTTAGGATGTCATAGCCACTGCGCATGTCTTCTAACTTAGACTCCCGACGCTTAATTTACCAATGCGCATGACACGGGACTTAGAATGAATCTCCAGGTTCTGACTTCGATTCTTGATGCTCGATGCGCATGACACGGGACTTAGATTAAATCACCAGGTAACAGTCTACGCATGTCATGAGACTTAGTCGATTTTTTAGCTATAATCTCTAATGTGCCCGTCACACGGACTTAGAATATATTTTCCAGAATGAATATGTCTGGATTTTTGAGATCATTAGTATTAGTATAGATATAACATATATAACAATTGCTTTCATTCCGGATCCAATTAACCTGGCTGAGTAGATTTTATAAGTAAATATTTCCATAACAGGGGTGCATTAAAGAAGGAATGGATAAAGGGGGGGGGGGGGGGGGGGGGGGGGGGGGGGAACTTGTATATTGACCTATCAATTAAAACACTGTACAATATAGATAATGTGTCTATTAAACTACTGTGTATATGGTACATGTAAATTTTAAAGAAAAGGGGTGTAGGTAAAACCCTCATTCAAACCGTAGGGAGCCAATGTATTAAGTCTAAAGATCCACTTTGCCTCCAGTTGTAGAAGTTTTTTGTCAAGATCTCCTTTTCTGGGGCCAAGTTTTAACTGTTGGATTCCCCAGAATTTAAGGAACTCTGGGGTCACCACCGTGGACATTATTCACATGTCTTGCCACACTTGTTTCTGTTTTTGTATTTATATAACTGACATGTTGACAGATTCTCTTCTTAAACTGTTGTATCGTTTTACCGATATACAGCAAATGACAAGGACATTCTATTGCATACACAATACCGGTTGTAAGGCAATTGATGAATTCTTTGATCTCATAAGTTTTTTGATCTTGTGGGTTTGTAAAGGATTTTGTTTTGACAATATAGCGGCAGAAAATGCATTTCCCACATGTAAAGGAGCCTGTTGCTCTTGATTTAAGCCAGTTAGTTTCTGGAATATCATTGTCACTAGAAAAATGGCTATGAACTAGCCAGTCTTTTAGGTTCTTTCCACGCCTATAGGTTAGACTCGGTCTTGGAGTTAGTATGTCCTTTAAATCCGTATCCATCATTAGGATAGGCCAGTGCTTTTTGAAAATTTTTTGGATATGCCAGTGGGCCACATCGAATGTCCCAATACATCTGATGGTTTTTGGGCCATCTTTTTTGACAGTTGTCCTGGATTGTAAGAGGGAATCCCTCTCCAGATGTTTCGCCCTATAATAGGCCTTGTGTAGAACTTTTTTGGGGTAACCCCTAAGTTGGAATCGAGAATATAGAGTCTTACACTCCCTCTCGAATGTTTCCTCGTTCGAACAATTTCTACGGGCCCTAATATACTGTGCCATCGGTATTCCTTTTTTAAGGGGGAGAGGGTGATGACTAGTCCAATCCAGGAAATTATTGGTTGCTGTCTTCTTCCTATATATTTCAGTGGAAAGTGTCCCATCAGTGTTCTTGGTGATAGATAAATCAAGAAAATTAATGTGATCATGGTGAATTTCGCTAGTGAATTTTAGCCCAATACTGTTATCATTTAACGCTGAAACAAAATCCTGAAAGAGGTCGATATCTCCGTCCCATAGAATTAAAACATCATCAATATAACGGCCCCAAAACAAAATCCGAGATGTGAAGGGGAGGAGGGAGTCGGAGAAGACTATCTCCGACTCCCACCACCCCAAAAATAAATTTGCGTAAGTAGGTGCACATGTGGTCCCCATTGCCGTACCGGTCATCTGTAAATAAAATTTGTGCTCAAATAGAAAGAAATTGTGTGTTAAAAGGAAATGAAGAATATCAGTGACAAAAGTGTTGTGCTCACGAAAAGAAATTCCTCTTGTTTGTAGGAAGTATTCTATCGCTTTAACTCCTAGATTGTGTTCAATACTCGTGTAAAGAGCTTCCACATCAAGTGATGCGAGCATGGTTCCTGGGAAAAGATTAATTTCTTGAATCTTAGTCAAAGTCGCCTTCGTATCCTTTAAATGGGAGGGTAGAGCTTCCACGAATGGGGACAATATGATGTCAATATAAGTACTTATACCTTCAGACAAACTGTCATTACCCGACACGATCGGTCTACCAGGAATTGGACGTCTTTCCTTATGCAACTTCGGTAGTGCATAGAAGGTAGGGATAGTTGGACAAGGATTATATAGGACTTTAAATTCATCATCAGTTATTAATCCCTTTTGTTTTGCCCCCATTAGGATCTGTTTTAGCTCGGCAAGGTATTGTTTAGTAGGATCACTCTTAAGTATGTTATATGTCTTGGTGTCTTGTAATAGTTGTAGTGCCATATTGCGATAATCGGGGGTATCCAGAATCACCAAATTACCCCCTTTATCGGCCGATTTTATGGTGATCTTCTTGTTGTTTGCTAATTCTTTGAGAGCTTTATATTCATCAACTGAAATGTTCGAATTTCCTTGATTAATTTTACATTCCAGTTTTTCAATATCCTGACACATTAAAGTAACGAAACGATCAATGGTGTGACATGTGACTATAGCTGGTGTGAAAAGAGATTGCGGTTTTAGTCTCATCTGAGGGGCTTGAAATTCCCTAATACCTGTATCGATTTCTGTTTGTAGGTCGATAAGTGCCTCCAGAGCATCTCTCTCTCTTTTGTCCATATCGTATGACGGAATTTTTTTATTTTTAAAATATTTATGAAGTACAAGTTTGCGTGCAAACAAATGGACATCTTTAACCCAAGAAAATTTATCAAATGGTGGAGTTGGAGTGAATGACAGGCCCTTTTCCAATATTTCAATATCTTTTTTTGAGAGCTGTTGTGTCGATAAATTACATATTTTCGGCTTTAATTTCTGTAGCTCTTGTAATTGTAACCCCATTTTGTCCTGTCGCGGAGCTGAGCTCCCGTAGGGCCTAAAAAAGGCTGTTGGTTCAGTGGTTGTGTTAGTGATAAAGGGGGTATCACAGCTCCAGTGTTTGGTCCTGATTGATTCACTTGTGACAAAGTCACCGGAGCTTGTTGAATGGAAGTAGAAATTAGAGGGGATGCTTGTGAAGTAGATGAATATGTAGTAGAAGAGTAATTGGGAAATTGTGGAAGTGTATGTGTTTGTCCTATCATGTTGAATTGTGGGTTGGCGAGGTTTGATACTGTTGGGGATGTTGTTGTCTGTTTTGATGTCCCTTCCATTGTCCGCCTCCACCTGTTCTTTTACCCTTATTACGTTTCTTGGAGGTATGCTTAGTGCCCCCAAACGTCGGTTGGTCCTCAGTACCTGAGTAATCCGACTCCGAAGGTTCAGAGTAGGGGTATCTAGGGGGGCTGACGGGGGGTCTATAGATATCCCCAGTATCAAAGTCTCGTTTATCCCTTAAATACTTTCTGTGTTTTCTAAGTTTTAAATCCGCCTGAAAAATATCAAGATGTTTTTTCAGACGATTTTCAAAATTAGTGAATTCCTGATGGTTATGAAAGGTTTTAATTTGTTGTAATTCTATTTCAAGTTGTTGATTAGCTTTGATAAATATCGATTTCTCGTATTGTAAAAGGTACTCCAGCATCAACAAAGAATTTTGTGTAAGTAGTTGCTGCCAGCCCTTGATGAACTCCAGATCTTCTTGATGCGCGCTTGGTTGGATGTTTATTCTTAGACCCCTATAAACAATTTTCTCTTTAATATACGTCTCCAAGCTACTGATCTCCCACCAACTTCTAATATAATTTTTATAGGTTCTTTGGAGTTCCCTGAATGCGACTGAAATATCAGTGGTGTCTAATGGTATATCTGTAGTGGAAAAGACTTGATTGGCTTCGGTTTGGAGGGTTTCTACACTAATTTTATTTGATAAAAAAGTTGCCATTATAACTCATAACCTTTCATGAGGATAATATCAGTATAATCACACTCACCAAGTGAGGTCGGATCAGAAGATGAGAGGGATAAACTCTCAGGACTTAATAGTGGATAACTAGATCCAAAGTCCAGTAGGAGGTAACAATAATAGTAATCCACTGAGGCAAACGCCCCAAAATATACCTATATTCCCTATTGGTTAAAATTTAAAATTTAACTTTTATTACAAGTAAAACTAAAATTAATAGATTAAACAAACAATAGACAACATAGAATGTGAACAGTGAATTAAAAAGCTTTGCACGATCTGCCTTAGTGTTGAATGGTGTACAGTATGTCTAAGGAATAGGAGTGCATCAATAGCCGGTTAGTACTCTCCTTGAGTCACCACAAACAATTTACTAACCCAAAAGGGGATAAAGCAAGACACCCCAATGGGTATAGATGCCTCCTATCCTTAAGAAACGTACATATATATACAGGGAGAGGGTGACACTGTGGCCGGGTATGCCTATCTCAGCCCCACGAGCGATTTTGCGCGTTACGCTCAGCTAGCTAGCCCCCCGTGTTTAACAATAACAATGTCACCATCTACGGCAGCGTGCAAAGTACTAAAAGAGCCCAGCGTCTGACATGTTTCGTTGCCAACGCAACTTTTTCAAAGACTATGGCTGATGGGCGGCGTCATAACGGAGGTTTAAATAACCTATTACCCCGAGAGATGCCGACTTGATAGGTCAAAAAGGGATAAACGTAATGATAATACCTCCCCCCTGAAGGATGACGTAGCAGTCAAGGATAGGTCGGTGGTGGAGGGGTGGATTAATGTTTGTGCGCAGGCGCATGTACTTAGACTAAATCATGAAACGTCAAAGTCACTGCGCATGTCTTCTAACTTAGACTACCGACGATACGCATGTCAGGGATCTTAGGATGTCATAGCCACTGCGCATGTCTTCTAACTTAGACTCCCGACGCTTAATTTACCAATGCGCATGACACGGGACTTAGAATGAATCTCCAGGTTCTGACTTCGATTCTTGATGCTCGATGCGCATGACACGGGACTTAGATTAAATCACCAGGTAACAGTCTACGCATGTCATGAGACTTAGTCGATTTTTTAGCTATAATCTCTAATGTGCCCGTCACACGGACTTAGAATATATTTTCCAGAATGAATATGTCTGGATTTTTGAGATCATTAGTATTAGTATAGATATAACATATATAACAATTGCTTTCATTCCGGATCCAATTAACCTGGCTGAGTGCAGGGGTGCATTAAAGAAGGAATGGATAAAGGGGGGGGGGGGGGGGGGGGGGACTTGTATATGACCTATCAATTAAAACACTGTACAATATAGATAATGTGTCTATTAAACTACTGTGTATATGGTACATGTAAATTTTAAAGAAAAGGGGTGTAGGTAAAACCCTCATTCAAACCGTAGGGAGCCAATGTATTAAGTCTAAAGATCCACTTTGCCTCCAGTTGTAGAAGTTTTTTGTCAAGATCTCCTTTTCTGGGGCCAAGTTTTAACTGTTGGATTCCCCAGAATTTAAGAACTCTGGGGTCACCACCGTGGACATTATTCACATGTCTTGCCACACTTGTTTCTGTTTTTGTATTTATATAACTGACATGTTGACAGATTCTCTTCTTAAACTGTTGTATCGTTTTACCGATATACAGCAAATGACAAGGACATTCTATTGCATACACAATACCGGTTGTAAGGCAATTGATGAATTCTTTGATCTCATAAGTTTTTTGATCTTGTGGGTTTGTAAAGGATTTTGTTTTGACAATATAGCGGCAGAAAATGCATTTCCCACATGTAAAGGAGCCTGTTGCTCTTGATTTAAGCCAGTTAGTTTCTGGAATATCATTGTCACTAGAAAAATGGCTATGAACTAGCCAGTCTTTTAGGTTCTTTCCACGCCTATAGGTTAGACTCGGTCTTGGAGTTAGTATGTCCTTTAAATCCGTATCCATCATTAGGATAGGCCAGTGCTTTTTGAAAATTTTTTGGATATGCCAGTGGGCCACATCGAATGTCCCAATACATCTGATGGTTTTTGGGCCATCTTTTTTGACAGTTGTCCTGGATTGTAAGAGGGAATCCCTCTCCAGATGTTTCGCCCTATAATAGGCCTTGTGTAGAACTTTTTTGGGGTAACCCCTAAGTTGGAATCGAGAATATAGAGTCTTACACTCCCTCTCGAATGTTTCCTCGTTCGAACAATTTCTACGGGCCCTAATATACTGTGCCATCGGTATTCCTTTTTTAAGGGGGAGAGGGTGATGACTAGTCCAATCCAGGAAATTATTGGTTGCAACCAATAATTTCCTGGATTGGACTAGTCATCACCCTCTCCCCCTTAAAAAAGGAATACCGATGGCACAGTATATTAGGGCCCGTAGAAATTGTTCGAACGAGGGAACATTCGAGAGGGAGTGTAAGACTCTATATTCTCGATTCCAACTTAGGGGTTACCCCAAAAAAGTTCTACACAAGGCCTATTATAGGGCGAAACATCTGGAGAGGGATTCCCTCTTACAATCCAGGACAACTGTCAAAAAAGATGGCCCAAAAACCATCAGATGTATTGGGACATTCGATGTGGCCCACTGGCATATTCAAAAAATTTTCAAAAAGCACTGGCCTATCCTAATGATGGATACGGATTTAAAGGACATACTAACTCCAAGACCGAGTCTAACCTATAGGCGTGGAAAGAACCTAAAAGACTGGCTAGTTCATAGCCATTTTTCTAGTGACAATGATATTCCAGAAACTAACTGGCTTAAATCAAGAGCAACAGGCTCCTTTACATGTGGGAAATGCATTTTCTGCCGCTATATTGTCAAAACAAAATCCTTTACAAACCCACAAGATCAAAAAACTTATGAGATCAAAGAATTCATCAATTGCCTTACAACCGGTATTGTGTATGCAATAGAATGTCCTTGTCATTTGCTGTATATCGGTAAAACGATACAACAGTTTAAGAAGAGAATCTGTCAACATGTCAGTTATATAAATACAAAAACAGAAACAAGTGTGGCAAGACATGTGAATAATGTCCACGGTGGTGACCCCAGAGTTCTTAAATTCTGGGGAATCCAACAGTTAAAACTTGGCCCCAGAAAAGGAGATCTTGACAAAAAACTTCTACAACTGGAGGCAAAGTGGATCTTTAGACTTAATACATTGGCTCCCTACGGTTTGAATGAGGGTTTTACCTACACCCCTTTTCTTTAAAATTTACATGTACCATATACACAGTAGTTTAATAGACACATTATCTATATTGTACAGTGTTTTAATTGATAGGTCATATACAAGTTCCCCCCCCCCCCCCCCCCCCCTTTATCCATTCCTTCTTTAATGCACCCCTGCACTCAGCCAGGTTAATTGGATCCGGAATGAAAGCAATTGTTATATATGTTATATCTATACTAATACTAATGATCTCAAAAATCCAGACATATTCATTCTGGAAAATATATTCTAAGTCCGTGTGACGGGCACATTAGAGATTATAGCTAAAAAATCGACTAAGTCTCATGACATGCGTAGACTGTTACCTGGTGATTTAATCTAAGTCCCGTGTCATGCGCATCGAGCATCAAGAATCGAAGTCAGAACCTGGAGATTCATTCTAAGTCCCGTGTCATGCGCATTGGTAAATTAAGCGTCGGGAGTCTAAGTTAGAAGACATGCGCAGTGGCTATGACATCCTAAGATCCCTGACATGCGTATCGTCGGTAGTCTAAGTTAGAAGACATGCGCAGTGACTTTGACGTTTCATGATTTAGTCTAAGTACATGCGCCTGCGCACAAACATTAATCCACCCCTCCACCACCGACCTATCCTTGACTGCTACGTCATCCTTCAGGGGGGAGGTATTATCATTACGTTTATCCCTTTTTGACCTATCAAGTCGGCATCTCTCGGGGTAATAGGTTATTTAAACCTCCGTTATGACGCCGCCCATCAGCCATAGTCTTTGAAAAAGTTGCGTTGGCAACGAAACATGTCAGACGCTGGGCTCTTTTAGTACTTTGCACGCTGCCGTAGATGGTGACATTGTTATTGTTAAACACGGGGGGCTAGCTAGCTGAGCGTAACGCGCAAAATCGCTCGTGGGGCTGAGATAGGCATACCCGGCCACAGTGTCACCCTCTCCCTGTATATATATATGTACGTTTCTTAAGGATAGGAGGCATCTATACCCATTGGGGTGTCTTGCTTTATCCCCTTTTGGGTTAGTAAATTGTTTGTGGTGACTCAAGGAGAGTACTAACTGGCTATTGATGCACTCCTATTCCTTAGACATACTGTACACCATTCAACACTAAGGCAGATCGTGCAAAGCTTTTTAATTCACTGTTCACATTCTATGTTGTCTATTGTTTGTTTAATCTATTAATTTTAGTTTTACTTGTAATAAAAGTTAAATTTTAAATTTTAACCAATAGGGAATATAGGTATATTTTGGGGCGTTTGCCTCAGTGGATTACTATTATTGTTACCTCCTACTGGACTTTGGATCTAGTTATCCACTATTAAGTCCTGAGAGTTTATCCCTCTCATCTTCTGATCCGACCTCACTTGGTGAGTGTGATTATACTGATATTATCCTCATGAAAGGTTATGAGTTATAATGGCAACTTTTTTATCAAATAAAATTAGTGTAGAAACCCTCCAAACCGAAGCCAATCAAGTCTTTTCCACTACAGATATACCATTAGACACCACTGATATTTCAGTCGCATTCAGGGAACTCCAAAGAACCTATAAAAATTATATTAGAAGTTGGTGGGAGATCAGTAGCTTGGAGACGTATATTAAAGAGAAAATTGTTTATAGGGGTCTAAGAATAAACATCCAACCAAGCGCGCATCAAGAAGATCTGGAGTTCATCAAGGGCTGGCAGCAACTACTTACACAAAATTCTTTGTTGATGCTGGAGTACCTTTTACAATACGAGAAATCGATATTTATCAAAGCTAATCAACAACTTGAAATAGAATTACAACAAATTAAAACCTTTCATAACCATCAGGAATTCACTAATTTTGAAAATCGTCTGAAAAAACATCTTGATATTTTTCAGGCGGATTTAAAACTTAGAAAACACAGAAAGTATTTAAGGGATAAACGAGACTTTGATACTGGGGATATCTATAGACCCCCCGTCAGCCCCCCTAGATACCCCTACTCTGAACCTTCGGAGTCGGATTACTCAGGTACTGAGGACCAACCGACGTTTGGGGGCACTAAGCATACCTCCAAGAAACGTAATAAGGGTAAAAGAACAGGTGGAGGCGGACAATGGAAGGGACATCAAAACAGACAACAACATCCCCAACAGTATCAAAACCTCGCCAACCCACAATTCAACATGATAGGACAAACACATACACTTCCACAATTTCCCAATTACTCTTCTACTACATATTCATCTACTTCACAAGCATCCCCTCTAATTTCTACTTCCATTCAACAAGCTCCGGTGACTTTGTCACAAGTGAATCAATCAGGACCAAACACTGGAGCTGTGATACCCCCTTTATCACTAACACAACCACTGAACCAACAGCCTTTTTTAGGCCCTACGGGAGCTCAGCTCCGCGACAGGACAAAATGGGGTTACAATTACAAGAGTTACAGAAATTAAAGCCGAAAATATGTAATTTATCGACACAACAGCTCTCAAAAAAAGATATTGAATTATTGGAAAAGGGCTTGTCATTCACTCCAACTCCACCATTCGATAAATTTTCTTGGGTCAAAGATGTCCATTTGTTTGCACGCAAACTTGTACTTCATAAATTTTTTAAAAATAAAAAAATTCCGTCATACGATATGGACAAAAGAGAGAGAGATGCTTTGGAGGCACTTATCGACCTACAAACAGAAATCGATACAGGTATTAGGGAATTTCAAGCCCCCCAGACGAGACTAAAGCCGCAATCTCTTTTTACACCAGCTATAGTCACATGTCACACCATTGATCGTTTCGTTACCTTAATGTGTCAGGATATTGAAAAACTGGAATGCAAAATTAATCAAGGAAATTCGAACATTTCAGTTGATGAATATAAAGCTCTCAAAGAATTAGCAAACAACAAGAAGATCACCATAAAATCGGCCGATAAAGGGGGTAATTTGGTGATCCTGGATACCCCCGATTATCGCAATATGGCACTACAACTATTACAAGACACCAAGACATACAACATACTTAAGAGTGATCCTACTAAACAATACCTTGCTGAGCTAAAACAGATCCTAATGGGGGCAAAACAAAAGGGACTAATAACTGATGATGAATTTAAAGTCCTATATAATCCTTGTCCAACTATCCCTACCTTCTATGCACTACCGAAGTTGCATAAGGAAAGACGTCCAATTCCTGGTAGACCGATCGTGTCGGGTAATGATAGTTTGTCTGAAGGGATAAGTACTTATATTGACATCATATTGTCCCCATTCGTGGAAGCTCTACCCTCCCATTTAAAGGATACGAAGGCGACTTTGACTAAGATTCAAGAAATTAACCTCTTCCCAGGAACCATGCTCGCATCACTTGATGTGGAAGCTCTTTACACGAGTATTGAACACAATCTAGGAGTTAAAGCGATAGAATACTTCCTACAAACAAGAGGAACTTCTTTTCGTGAGCATAACACTTTCGTCACTGATATTCTGCATTTCCTTTTAACACACAATTTTTTTCTATTTGAGCACAAATTTTATTTACAGATGACCGGTACGGCAATGGGGACCACATGTGCACCTACTTACGCAAATTTATTTTTGGGGTGGTGGGAGTCGGAGATAGTTTTCTCCGACTCCCTCCTCCCCTTCACATCTCGGATTTTGTTTTGGGGCCGTTATATTGATGATGTTTTGATTCTATGGGACGGAGATATCGACCTCTTTCAAGATTTTGTTTCAGCGTTAAATGACAACAGTATTGGGCTAAAATTCACTAGCGAAATTCACCATGATCACATTAATTTTCTTGATTTATCTAGTACCAAGAACACTGATGGGACACTTTCCACTGAAATATATAGGAAGAAGACAGCAACCAATAACTTCCTGGATTGGACTAGTCATCACCCCCTCCCCCTTAAAAAAGGAATACCGATGGCACAGTATATTAGGGCCCGTAGAAATTGTTCGAACGAGGAAACATTCGAAAGGGAGTGTAAGACTCTATATTCTCGATTCCAACTTAGGGGTTACCCTAAAAAAGTTCTACACAAGGCCTATTATAGGGCAAAACATTTGGAGAGGGATTCTCTCTTACAATCCAGGACAACTGTCAAAAAAGATGGTCCGAAAACCATCAGATGTATTGGGACATTCGATGTGGCCCACTGGCATATTCAAAAAATTTTCAAAAAGCACTGGCCTATCCTAATGATGGATACGGATTTAAAGGACATACTAACTCCAAGACCGAGTCTAACCTATAGGCGTGGAAAGAACCTAAAAGACTGGCTAGTTCACAGCCATTTTTCTAGTGACAATGATATTCCAGAAACTAACTGGCTTAAATCAAGAGCAACAGGCTCCTTTACATGTGGGAAATGCATTTTCTGCCGTTATATTGTCAAAACAAAATCCTTTACAAACCCACAAGATCAAAAAACTTATGAGATCAAAGAATTCATCAATTGTCTTACAACTGGTATTGTGTACGCAATAGAATGTCCCTGTCATTTGCTATATATCGGTAAAACGATACAACAGTTTAAGAAGAGAATCTGTCAACATGTCAGTTATATAAACACAAAAACAGAAACAAGTGTGGCAAGACATGTGAATAATGTCCACGGTGGTGACCCCAGAGTCCTTAAATTCTGGGGAATCCAACAATTAAAACTGGGCCCCAGAAAAGGAGATCTTGACAAAAAACTTCTACAACTGGAGGCAAAATGGATCTTTAGACTTAACACATTGGCTCCCTACGGTTTGAATGAGGGTTTTACCTACACCCCTTTCCTTTAAAATTTACATGTACCATATACACAATAATTTAATAGACACATTATCTATATTGTACAGTGTTTTAATTGATAGGTCAAATACAAGCTTCTCCCCCCCCATCAAATCCATTCCTTCTTCAATGCACCCCTGTTATGGAAATATTCACTTATAAAATCTACTCAGCCAGGTTAATTGGATCCGGAATGAAAGCAATTGTTAAATATGTTATATTTATATCTATACTAATACTAATGATCTCTAAAATCCCGACATATTCATTCTGAAAAAATATATTCTAAGTCCGTGGTACGGGCACATTAGAGACTATAGTTAAAAAATCGACTAAGTCTCATGACATGCGTAGACTGTTACCTGGTGATTTAATCTAAGTCCCGTGTCATGCGCATCAAGCATCAAGAATCGAAGTCAGAACCTGGTGATTCATTCTAAGTTCCGTGTCATGCGCATTGGTAAATCAAGCGTCGGGAGTCTAAGTTAGAAGACATGCGCAGTAGCTATGACATCTTAAGATCCCTGACATGCGTATTGTCGGTAGTCTAAGTTAGAAGACATGCGCAGTGACTTTGACTTTTCATGATTTAGTCTAAGTCCATGCGCCTGCGCACAAACATTAATCCACCCCTCTATCACCTACCTATTATAGGAAGGAGCCTTCTCAATGGCCCTATCCTTGACTGTTACGTCATCCTTCGGGGGGAGGTATTATCATTACGTTTATCCCCTTTTTGACCTATCAAGCCGGCATCTCTCGGGGTAATAGGTTATTTAAACCTCCGTTATGACGCCGCCCATCAGCCATAGTCTTTGAAAAAGTTGCGTTGGCAACGAAACATGTCAGACGCTGGGCTCTTTTAGTACTTTGCACGCTGCCGTAGATGGTGACATTGTCATTGTTAAACACGGGGGGGCAAGCTAGCTGAGCGTAACGCGCCAAATCGCTCGTGGGGCTGAGATAGGCATACCCGGCCACAGTGTCACCCTCTCCCTGCATATATATATGTACGCTTTTTAAGGATAGGAGGCATCTATACCCATTGGGGTGTCTTGCTTTATCCCCTTTTGGGTTAGTAAATTGTTTGTGGTGACTCAAGGAGAGTACTAACCGGCTATTGATGCACTCCTATTCCTTATACATACTGCACACCATTTAATACTAAGGCAGATCGTGCAAAGCTTTTTAATTCACTGTTCACATTCTATGTTGTCTATTGTTTGTCTAATCTATTAATTTTGATTATATTTGTAATAAAAGTTAAATTTTAACCAATAGGGAATATAGGTATATTTTGGGGCGTTTGCCTCAGTGGATTACTATTATTGTTACCTCCTACTGGACTTTGGATCTAGTCATCCACTGAATTTCATTTCTAGCACATAGCCAAAAAATCGCCCCATTGACTTACATTGGAGTGCAGAAAATGTCATTTTTTCTCGGTCCCTTTAAGAGGTAGGAGTTAAACAAGCTTAGGTCTGCGGTGCCCAAGGGGGACCCCATCCAGCCCGCACTGAGTTTCATTCCTACCACCTTAGGAAAAAAAGTCATTATTTTGAGGCTTAGAAGTCATTTCTGCAATTCCCATAGAAAATCAACGGCGTCTCTAATTCAATTGTGTGGAGCGCATATCAGGTGGGTTTTCTCTGCCGGCTTAAGAGATACACGTGAAACTAAAGCCGATCCTGGGTGCCTAGGGTGCCTGTCATCCAATCCGCACTGAATTTCATTTCTAGCACATAGCCAAAAAATCGCCCCATTGACTTACATTGGAGTGCAGAAAAGGTCATTTTTTCTCGGTCCCTTTAAGAGGTAGGAGTTAAACAAGCTTAGGTCTGCGGTGCCCAGGGGGGACCCCATCCAGCCCGCACTGAGTTTCATTCCTACCACCTTAGGAAAAAAAGTCATTATTTTGAGGCTTAGAAGTCATTTCTGCAATTCCCATAGAAAATCACTGGCGTCTCTATTCAATTGTGTGGAGCGCATATCAGGTGGATTTTCTCTGCCGCCTTAAGAGATACACGTGAAACTAAAGCCGATCCTGGGTGCCTAGGGTGCCTGTCATCCAATCCGCACTGAATTTCATTTCTAGCACATAGCCAAAAAATCGCCCCATTGACTTACATTGGAGTGCAGAAAAGGTCATTTTTTCTCGGTCCCTTTAAGAGGTAGGAGTTAAACAAGCTTAGAGTCTGCGGTGCCCAGGGGGGACCCCATCCAGCCCGCACTGAGTTTCATTCCTACCACCTTAGGAAAAAAAGTCATTATTTTGAGGCTTAGAAGTCATTTCTGCAATTCCCATAGAAAATCAACGGCGTCTCTATTCAATTGTGTGGAGCGCATATCAGGTGGGTTTTCTCTGCCGGCTTAAGAGATACACATGAAACTAAAGCCGATCCTGGGTGCCTAGGGTGCCTGTCATCCAATCCGCACTGAATTTCATTTCTAGCACATAGCCAAAAAATCGCCCCATTGACTTACATTGGAGTGCAGAAAAGGTCATTTTTTCTCGGTCCCTTTAAGAGGTAGGAGTTAAACAAGCTTAGGTCTGCGGTGCCCAGGGGGGACCCCATCCAGCCCGCACTGAGTTTCATTCCTACCACCTTAGGAAAAAAAGTCATTATTTTGAGGCTTAGAAGTCATTTCTGCAATTCCCATAGAAAATCAACGGCGTCTCTAATTCAATTGTGTGGAGCGCATATCAGGTGGGTTTTCTCTGCCGGCTTAAGAGATACACGTGAAACTAAAGCCGATCCTGGGTGCCTAGGGTGCCTGTCATCCAATCCGCACTGAATTTCATTTCTAGCACATAGCCAAAAAATCGCCCCATTGACTTACATTGGAGTGCAGAAAAGGTCATTTTTTCTCGGTCCCTTTAAGAGGTAGGAGTTAAACAAGCTTAGGTCTGCGGTGCCCAGGGGGGACCCCATCCAGCCCGCACTGAGTTTCATTCCTACCACCTTAGGAAAAAAAGTCATTATTTTGAGGCTTAGAAGTCATTTCTGCAATTCCCATAGAAAATCAACGGCGTCTCTAATTCAATTGTGTGGAGCGCATATCAGGTGGGTTTTCTCTGCCGGCTTAAGAGATACACGTGAAACTAAAGCCGATCCTGGGTGCCTAGGGTGCCTGTCATCCAATCCGCACTGAATTTCATTTCTAGCACATAGCCAAAAAATCGCCCCATTGACTTACATTGGAGTGCAGAAAAGGTCATTTTTTCTCGGTCCCTTTAAGAGGTAGGAGTTAAACAAGCTTAGGTCTGCGGTGCCCAGGGGGGACCCCATCCAGCCCGCACTGAGTTTCATTCCTACCACCTTAGGAAAAAAAGTCATTATTTTGAGGCTTAGAAGTCATTTCTGCAATTCCCATAGAAAATCAACGGCGTCTCTAATTCAATTGTGTGGAGCGCATATCAGGTGGGTTTTCTCTGCCGGCTTAAGAGATACACGTGAAACTAAAGCCGATCCTGGGTGCCTAGGGTGCCTGTCATCCAATCCGCACTGAATTTCATTTCTAGCACATAGCCAAAAAATCGCCCCATTGACTTACATTGGAGTGCAGAAAAGGTCATTTTTTCTCGGTCCCTTTAAGAGGTAGGAGTTAAACAAGCTTAGGTCTGCGGTGCCCAGGGGGGACCCCATCCAGCCCGCACTGAGTTTCATTCCTACCACCTTAGGAAAAAAAGTCATTATTTTGAGGCTTAGAAGTCATTTCTGCAATTCCCATAGAAAATCAACGGCGTCTCTAATTCAATTGTGTGGAGCGCATATCAGGTGGGTTTTCTCTGCCGGCTTAAGAGATACACGTGAAACTAAAGCCGATCCTGGGTGCCTAGGGTGCCTGTCATCCAATCCGCACTGAATTTCATTTCTAGCACATAGCCAAAAAATCGCCCCATTGACTTACATTGGAGTGCAGAAAAGGTCATTTTTTCTCGGTCCCTTTAAGAGGTAGGAGTTAAACAAGCTTAGGTCTGCGGTGCCCAGGGGGGACCCCATCCAGCCCGCACTGAGTTTCATTCCTACCACCTTAGGAAAAAAAAGTCATTATTTTGAGGCTTAGAAGTCATTTCTGCAATTCCCATAGAAAATCAACGGCGTCTCTAATTCAATTGTGTGGAGCGCATATCAGGTGGGTTTTCTCTGCCGGCTTAAGAGATACACGTGAAACTAAAGCCGATCCTGGGTGCCTAGGGTGCCTGTCATCCAATCCGCACTGAATTTCATTTCTAGCACATAGCCAAAAAATCGCCCCATTGACTTACATTGGAGTGCAGAAAAGGTCATTTTTTCTCGGTCCCTTTAAGAGGTAGGAGTTAAACAAGCTTAGGTCTGCGGTGCCCAGGGGGTACCCCATCCAGCCCGCACTGAGTTTCATTCCTACCACCTTAGGAAAAAAAGTCATTATTTTGAGGCTTAGAAGTCATTTCTGCAATTCCCATAGAAAATCAACGGCGTCTCTATTCAATTGTGTGGAGCGCATATCAGGTGGGTTTTCTCTGCCGGCTTAAGAGATACACGTGAAACTAAAGCCGATCCTGGGTGCCTAGGGTGCCTGTCATCCAATCCGCACTGAATTTCATTTCTAGCACATAGCCAAAAAATCGCCCCATTGACTTACATTGGAGTGCAGAAAAGGTCATTTTTTCTCGGTCCCTTTAAGAGGTAGGAGTTAAACAAGCTTAGGTCTGCGGTGCCCAGGGGGGACCCCATCCAGCCCGCACTGAGTTTCATTCCTACCACCTTAGGAAAAAAAGTCATTATTTTGAGGCTTAGAAGTCATTTCTGCAATTCCCATAGAAAATCAACGGCGTCTCTAATTCAATTGTGTGGAGCGCATATCAGGTGGGTTTTCTCTGCCGGCTTAAGAGATACACGTGAAACTAAAGCCGATCCTGGGTGCCTAGGGTGCCTGTCATCCAATCCGCACTGAATTTCATTTCTAGCACATAGCCAAAAAATCGCCCCATTGACTTACATTGGAGTGCAGAAAAGGTCATTTTTTCTCGGTCCCTTTAAGAGGTAGGAGTTAAACAAGCTTAGGTCTGCGGTGCCCAGGGGGGACCCCATCCAGCCCGCACTGAGTTTCATTCCTACCACCTTAGGAAAAAAAGTCATTATTTTGAGGCTTAGAAGTCATTTCTGCAATTCCCATAGAAAATCAACGGCGTCTCTAATTCAATTGTGTGGAGCGCATATCAGGTGGGTTTTCTCTGCCGGCTTAAGAGATACACGTGAAACTAAAGCCGATCCTGGGTGCCTAGGGTGCCTGTCATCCAATCCGCACTGCAATTTCATTTCTAGCACATAGCCAAAAAATCGCCCCATTGACTTACATTGGAGTGCAGAAAAGGTCATTTTTTCTCGGTCCCTTTAAGAGGTAGGAGTTAAACAAGCTTAGGTCTGCGGTGCCCAGGGGGGACCCCATCCAGCCCGCACTGAGTTTCATTCCTACCACCTTAGGAAAAAAAGTCATTATTTTGAGGCTTAGAAGTCATTTCTGCAATTCCCATAGAAAATCAACGGCGTCTCTAATTCAATTGTGTGGAGCGCATATCAGGTGGGTTTTCTCTGCCGGCTTAAGAGATACACGTGAAACTAAAGCCGATCCTGGGTGCCTAGGGTGCCTGTCATCCAATCCGCACTGAATTTCATTTCTAGCACATAGCCAAAAAATCGCCCCATTGACTTACATTGGAGTGCAGAAAAGGTCATTTTTTCTCGGTCCCTTTAAGAGGTAGGAGTTAAACAAGCTTAGGTCTGCGGTGCCCAGGGGGGACCCCATCCAGCCCGCACTGAGTTTCATTCCTACCACCTTAGGAAAAAAAGTCATTATTTTGAGGCTTAGAAGTCATTTCTGCAATTCCCATAGAAAATCAACGGCGTCTCTAATTCAATTGTGTGGAGCGCATATCAGGTGGGTTTTCTCTGCCGGCTTAAGAGATACACGTGAAACTAAAGCCGATCCTGGGTGCCTAGGGTGCCTGTCATCCAATCCGCACTGAATTTCATTTCTAGCACATAGCCAAAAAATCGCCCCATTGACTTACATTGGAGTGCAGAAAAGGTCATTTTTTCTCGGTCCCTTTAAGAGGTAGGAGTTAAACAAGCTTAGGTCTGCGGTGCCCAGGGGGGACCCCATCCAGCCCGCACTGAGTTTCATTCCTACCACCTTAGGAAAAAAAGTCATTATTTTGAGGCTTAGAAGTCATTTCTGCAATTCCCATAGAAAATCAACGGCGTCTCTAATTCAATTGTGTGGAGCGCATATCAGGTGGGTTTTCTCTGCCGGCTTAAGAGATACACGTGAAACTAAAGCCGATCCTGGGTGCCTAGGGTGCCTGTCATCCAATCCGCACTGAATTTCATTTCTAGCACATAGCCAAAAAATCGCCCCATTGACTTACATTGGAGTGCAGAAAAGGTCATTTTTTCTCGGTCCCTTTAAGAGGTAGGAGTTAAACAAGCTTAGGTCTGCGGTGCCCAGGGGGGACCCCATCCAGCCCGCACTGAGTTTCATTCCTACCACCTTAGGAAAAAAAGTCATTATTTTGAGGCTTAGAAGTCATTTCTGCAATTCCCATAGAAAATCAACGGCGTCTCTAATTCAATTGTGTGGAGCGCATATCAGGTGGGTTTTCTCTGCCGGCTTAAGAGATACACGTGAAACTAAAGCCGATCCTGGGTGCCTAGGGTGCCTGTCATCCAATCCGCACTGAATTTCATTTCTAGCACATAGCCAAAAAATCGCCCCATTGACTTACATTGGAGTGCAGAAAAGGTCATTTTTTCTCGGTCCCTTTAAGAGGTAGGAGTTAAACAAGCTTAGGTCTGCGGTGCCCAGGGGGGACCCCATCCAGCCCGCACTGAGTTTCATTCCTACCACCTTAGGAAAAAAAGTCATTATTTTGAGGCTTAGAAGTCATTTCTGCAATTCCCATAGAAAATCAACGGCGTCTCTAATTCAATTGTGTGGAGCGCATATCAGGTGGGTTTTCTCTGCCGGCTTAAGAGATACACGTGAAACTAAAGCCGATCCTGGGTGCCCTAGGGTGCCTGTCATCCAATCCGCACTGAATTTCATTTCTAGCACATAGCCAAAAAATCGCCCCATTGACTTACATTGGAGTGCAGAAAAGGTCATTTTTTCTCGGTCCCTTTAAGAGGTAGGAGTTAAACAAGCTTAGGTCTGCGGTGCCCAGGGGGGACCCCATCCAGCCCGCACTGAGTTTCATTCCTACCACCTTAGGAAAAAAAGTCATTATTTCGAGGCTTAGAAGTCATTTCTGCAATTCCCATAGAAAATCAACGGCGTCTCTATTCAATTGTGTGGAGCGCATATCAGGTGGGTTTTCTCTGCCGGCTTAAGAGATACACATGGGGGGGCGGAGCCTGCTGCCGACGGGAACAGTCGCATCTCTCAGAGCTCCTGCTGAAGACAGCCTTAATCAGCGTATTACTCCCTCATACCTGCATTCTCTCCCTCCGTCCTGATTCCTGACGCCTCCGGGACCTTTACTCTACCATGTCTTGGAAGCGGGCACCCCCGGCGTGGCTGCGGCGGCTCTCTCTCGGTGCCGGCCCCGGGATCCAAGATGGCGCTGGCTCCGTTGCTGAGAGCCTGCGATCTACACCATGTAAGAGCCATCCTTCCTCCTCTTCAGCATCCTGCTCTCGATCAGCCCGTGCGCCTGTCATGCGGGGACCCTCTGGAGCAGGAGGACAGCAGCCTTCTCAGGTATATGCCTTGAGTCCCTTGAGCCCGTTTCCACTCACTCCTTGGGAGGATGAGCCAGATGGGGCTGGCAGCTTGCCAGATCTTACAAGCAAGACCCCCCGGCTCTCTGCTTCACCCGCAGCGCCTGCTCCTCTGTTGAACTCTCTGCCGCTGTCGCCCGAGTCTGCTTTGCTATCACCTAAAACTACAGAGACCAGTGTGCTTAACCCTAAAGCTCCTGCTTTTTCTTCTCCCAAGGGTAGCTGTCACAACACCAGATGCCAAGCTCAACCCTCTCTCATCTGTGAGCCTGCTGCATCAGTAACAACCTCACAGCCCTTTATGCCTCATCTCCCCACTAGGATGGCTACATTATCTCCAGCACAGGCTACACTCAGTGGCTTACGTATGGATGGCTGCTTTGACTCAGTGTGTGTGCCTGACATCCCCATTACAAGTGCAACATTGGAGGAGATTTTAACCTCTTTCCGTGCATCATTTTTAGCTGGCTTAGACCGTATTGTACTGTCCATCCAATCCTCTGTGAGGGCAGTGGAGGAGAGGGTTCTGCTGACTGAGTTGAAACTGGGGGAGCTGATCGAATCACATAACTCCCTTGCAGCTACGTGTCAGAGACTAGAGGAGGAGACAAGCCACTTAAAAAGTAAGACTGTAAATATGGAAGACTTCAATAGGCGCAACAATTTAAAATTTCGTGGTGTCCCCGAGACTATCCCGCCGCCTGACCTGACCTCTTATATTCAGCAACTCATTAAACGTGTGATGCCTACCCTTGCTACTCGCGACTTGGTGATTGATTGGGTTCGGAGAGCCCCAAAACCCAAGCATCTTCCGCAGGACATCCCTGGAGATGTCATTGCCCGGATCCATTTTCTACATGTTAAAACAGCCTTTCTAGCATCCACTAGGAAGATGACGTCCCTCCCGGGTGACTACAGAACTGTGTCTGTGTTCTCCGATCTTTCCCCTGGGACTCTCCGTTGGCGCAGGTCGTTTGCGGCTTTCACTACAGTCCTGAGAGGCCACGACATCTCTTACAAATGGAACAATTCTATAAATGTGGTGGTGTCACAAGGAGATAAGAAGCATGTTGTTACTACCCCGGAGGATGGGATGCGGTTACTACACGCTTGGCACCTAAATTGAGGCTGAACTCATTAGTAGCTGGCAAACAAAGTGCTTGCTATTTTATTTTAAACTGCGACCTTGTTTGTTCCCTTGGCATGGGCTGGACTGTGCCCTCCCTGTTGGAGCGTGACGGGTTACATCCCTTCGTCACGTGTTGCTCTTTGCTTCTACATTGCTTGTGACTTTGCATTTGATTTAGCGTGACGTTTTTTTTTTTTTTTTTTTGTTACGATAGTAGCATACTATCTATATGTATGATGTTTGATTGCACGTATTTGATGTTCCTTTTAGCATTACGTCATGACAATTTCTTTCATGGTTCCTTATACAAAGTTACTTCATATAGCGTTGCCTATATAGGCTAAACTTCCTCTGCTACTAGGTTGTGTGTATACCTGTTTATCTACCGTTATCACCATATGAATAATATGCCAAGTACAAGCGGTCACTTGCAATCTTATAGCGACATTTGTCTTCTCACCTTAGTAGCTCCTCTACAGAGCTAATTTCTCTTTCTGCTTTCTGTACCCCATATAACTTTGCTGTGCGTTTATTAACATCACCTTCTGCGTGTTTATATCCTGCATTCCTCCGCAATGTCTGTCAGCTTTCATATCTTTGCTATATGCCCCTGTGTTTGGGTCTTTTCCATGCTTTGTGATGTAAAATTTTTATGTGAAAAACCTCAATAAATACTATTGAAACAGAAGTCATTTCTGCAATTCCCATAGAAAATCAACGGCGTCTCTAATTCAATTGTGTGGAGCGCATATCAGGTGGGTTTTCTCTGCCGGCTTAAGAGATACACGTGAAACTAAAGCCGATCCTGGGTGCCTAGGGTGCCTGTCATCCAATCCGCACTCAATTTCATTTCTAGCACATAGCCAAAAAATCGCCCCATTGACTTACATTGGAGTGCAGAAAAGGTCATTTTTTCTCGGTCCCTTTAAGAGGTAGGAGTTAAACAAGCTTAGGTCTGCGGTGCCCAGGGGGGACCCCATCCAGCCCGCACTGAGTTTCATTCCTACCACCTTAGGAAAAAAAGTCATTATTTTGAGGCTTAGAAGTCATTTCTGCAATTCCCATAGAAAATCAACGGCGTCTCTAATTCAATTGTGTGGAGCGCATATCAGGTGGGTTTTCTCTGCCGGCTTAAGAGATACACGTGAAACTAAAGCCGATCCTGGGTGCCGTAGGGTGCCTGTCATCCAATCCGCACTGAATTTCATTTCTAGCACATAGCCAAAAAATCGCCCCATTGACTTACATTGGAGTGCAGAAAAGGTCATTTTTTCTCGGTCCCTTTAAGAGGTAGGAGTTAAACAAGCTTAGGTCTGCGGTGCCCAGGGGGGACCCCATCCAGACCGCACTGAGTTTCATTCCTACCACCTTAGGAAAAAAAGTCATTATTTTGAGGCTTAGAAGTCATTTCTGCAATTCCCATAGAAAATCAACGGCGTCTCTAATTCAATTGTGTGGAGCGCATATCAGGTGGGTTTTCTCTGCCGGCTTAAGAGATACACGTGAAACTAAAGCCGATCCTGGGTCCCCAGGGTGCCTGTCATCCAATCCGCACTGAATTTCATTTCTAGCACATAGCCAAAAAATCGCCCCATTGACTTACGTTTCAATATATTTATTAAGATTTTCAAATATAGTTTTCCATAGACAAGAAGTAACAAAACTAACAGGGTATACAGGGAACGAGGGTGGTGGTGGGGGGGGGGGGGGGGGGGGGGGGCGGGCAGGGAGGGACAGAGGAAGAAAAGCAAGCTGTCAGCATAAAAGAAGAACACAGCTCAAAGAATATGGTACATATCAAAAATATAAAGCAACATTATATCATAAAGTAACCTCAATCATGATACCTGCTGTGGATCCAAGGTGACCAGTGTGTAAGAAATGGTTTTGTGAGTTCTCTGCCATAGGAGATGTGTTTCTCCAATTCAAAGGTGTATTTCACATCTTCAATGACCTCAGTGATCGAGGGCACAGAGGGGGTTTTCCACTTACGAGTTACTGCCAGTCGGGAGATGGTAAGAATTTTACAACACAGGGCTCTTTGGGCGGGGGGTATATTATCTATCCCAATGTATAGCAAGCCCAGCGCCGGATTTAGGTCCACCAGTAGACCCGCAACCTCCTTCAATAGGTCTGACACTGCTTTCCAATACGGCACTATTGCAGGGCATTCCCATAGGATGTGTGGTAGTGTACCCCTAGCTCCACATCCCCTCCAACATTTATCATCTGCGTCAGGATACATTTTGCACAAGCGAGAAGGGGTAAGGTACCAACACAGTCCGGTTTTCACTATGTTTTCACGGTGTGCAGCACTGAAGGTTAGTTTCATACCCCATTTGTAGGCTAATAGCCAATCTTGAGGAGTTGGTGATATATCTAAAGCAGATTCCCAATATTGCAGAGGTTGGCTGTGGTCAAAGGATTCTGCATCAGTGATTATGGAGCATAGGGGGCGAAGGCCTGCCTTCTTGACCTTGAGGGAGCCCAGAAGTTCCATATTCCATATAGTCTCTACAGGGACCTCTCTATCGATGCAGTGTCTGACTTGTAAATAGAGAAAGAAATCCCTATGTGGAAGCCCAAACTTGTCTCTTAACGCAGCAAATGGGAGTAGGAGTGTGTTTTCATATAGGTCTTTTAGGTGTACTATACCACAGGTAACCCACGTCAGCAGCGAGTCTCTAGATGTGTTTGGTAGGTACTGGAGCAGTGCTTGGAGAGGGACGGATAATCGGTCCAGTCGTGTTCTGTCCCCCCTACGTGAATGTACATTGCGCCAGCATTGCAAGCTTGCATAAACTGGTGGAGGGTAAGCATTCTTTGGAACATTCGCTAACCATACACAGGAATAGAGTTTAGACCTTAGATCAAGGTCAATCATATGTTCCTCTATGGATACCCAGGGTTTCTGTAGCTCCTGTGCCCACCAACTACGCAGCTGCGATATTATTGTGGCTTCATAGTAAACTTTCGGGTCAGGTAGTCCAATGCCTCCTAAGTCAGTAGGCCGTGTCAAAATATGATATTTTATACGTGGCTTTTTTGTCCCCCATATGTATTTAGATATGGCCCTCCTGACATTTCTAAAGAAGTAATCAGGTATATGAATGGGCATAGTCCTGTATAAATATAGCAATTTTGGGAGCAGCATCATCTTAAAAGCGGCTACCCTGCCCGTCCACGACACTTCCAATCCCCCCATTTGTGCCATCTGGGATTTAAGGTCATTTAGTAAAGGGAGATAATTTTTTGCAAACAGGTCAGTAGGTGTGGCCGTAATCCATGTACCTAAATAAGTAATTTTGTCAGATTTCCAGTCCAAGGGATACTTTGCTTTAAAGTCACTAACTGTCTTTGGTGGTAAATTGAGTGGTAGGGCCTCTGATTTTGAGTGGTTCAGCTTGTAGTAGGAGATTTTGCCAAATTCAGCCAAGGTATCCAATGCTGCCGGCAGTGATCTATCAGGATCGCTCATAGTGAGGATCACATCGTCAGCATACAAAGATGTAACATGAGTTTGGGGTCCAATGTCAATACCATGTATGCGAGGATGCGATCTAAGGAGGCATGCCAGGGGCTCAATAGATAAAACAAAGACCAGGGGAGAAAGAGGACAACCCTGTCTGGTACCGTTTGTGATGTTAAAGGAGGGGGATAGAGAGTTATTGCAGTACACTTGGGCCGAGGGGGAGGAGTATAAGGCAAGTATACTATGATATATGGGGCCCTGTAAGCCCACTTTCCTCAATACGCTAAAGGCATAATCCCATGCTATTCGATCAAAGGCCTTTTCGGCGTCTAAAGTAAGTAGAACAGCAGGGGATTTTGTCTTATGTATGGAGTAGACCAAGTCAACCACCCTCCTAGTGTTGTCATATGCCTGTCGCCCCTGTGTAAAACCGGTTTGATCCGCATCGACGATTGAGGGGAGGACACACGCCAGGCGGGATGCGATAATTTTGGCATATATTTTTAGGTCACAGTTCAACAGTGATATGGGTCTAAAATTTTTAGGTGAGTCAGGTGGCTTCCCCGGCTTTGGGAGTGTTACTATATTTGCCATCTGGTTTTCTCTGGGGAATGAAGCAGATGACTGGGCTGCTTCAAAGAAGGATAGTAAGTGTGGGGAGAGAACTGTCTTAAATGATCTGTAATAATGATTTGTGAGTCCATCCGGCCCTGGGGATTTCCCTTTTGGTAGCGAGTTGATGGTGTCAATTATCTCCTTCAAGGACAGTGGGGAATTTAGATCATCTAATTGTTCGGGGGACAGGGAAGGCATGTTAATCTTACCCAGAAAGGCATCAATGTCTGATTGTGTAGGTTGGGGAGTAAGAGAATCTTCTTTTAAGTTATAAAGTTGGGCATAAAAGTCTCGAAAAGCGGTAGCTATGGCCGAGGGGGTGATTACTTTAGCATTAGTAGCAGGGTTTATTAAAAATGGGATCCTGGACTTCGTGTGTTGTCCCCTCAACCGCCGAGCAAGAGCGCTGCCAGCCTTATTCCCTTGCGAGTAAAACAAGGACTTAGCTTTCCTCAGTTTGTACTCAAAATCACCAGTAAGTAGTACACGCAGGTCACATCTCAGGGTGCGCAGTTGTGCTAGCGTGGTCTCTGACCGTAAGCGTTTGTGTAATGTCTCTAGGTCTTGTATATCTTTAAGGAGTTTATTAATTTTGGCAGATTTCTCTTTTTTAACCCTGTGGCCTAGCTGCATGAGGTGTCCACGCACAACAGCTTTGTGTGCGTTCCACACTGTGGTGGCGGAGACCTCCTCAGTTACGTTTTCTCTAAAGAAATTGGTCAACACATTATTTATCTCTTCTTGATATTTGGGATGGGATATCAGGTATGAGTTACATCTCCACATGTAATCAGAGACAGAGTTGACTTTTTCCCGAATGGAGAAGGTCAGGGGAGCATGGTCCGACCAGGTTTTAATTCCGATGGATACATCGGTTAGCAATGGAAGTGTAGGCCTGTCCACAAGCACCAAGTCTATTCTACTATAACTGTTATGTCGGTGGGAATAGAACGTGTAGTCAGACTCAGTGTCGTGAAGAGACCTCCACCCATCATACAGTTCCTTCTGCCACAAGAAGGTATCTAATGAGGCTTGATTCTGTCCCAGTGGTTTGGTGGAGTCTCGGTTCAGGTCTGGGACGATATTAAAGTCTCCAGAGAGTATCAGGTGGCCGGCTTTGTGTTTAGTTATCATTCGGAATACTTTCCTAATAAAGCTAACCTGTTTGGAGTTAGGTGCGTATATGGTGGCAATGGTAAAATTAACATTATTAATGGAGCACAAGAGGATCAGGTACCTACCCCCAGGATCTGCAATCTCTTTTGTAACAGTAACTGCAATAGAGTTCTTAAAAGCAATTAAAACACCCCTAGCCTTGGACTGATAATGGGCGTAGTGTATCTTAGGGAATTGTGGATGTTTGATGCGCTTAGCATCTTTACGCAGCAGGTGTGTCTCCTGTGCGCACAAAATGTCACAATGTGAGCGGGCCACCTCTGACCAGAGAAAAGACCTCCGTTGCGGTGAGTTGAGGCCCCTCACATTATATGACAAGACCTGTAGCACCATTGTGTATAGTAATGTAGTGCGAGGATCCAGTTACATACCATATTAGTGAAAAACCTGAGCTCCACTGGTCACCAAGGATACAGATCAGTAAGATCAAAACATCAGAACAGAATGCAATTTTCGGTATCATGCTGCAGAAAAAACAACAAAAGAGGTAAACACAAAAACAGTAACATGGAAAGATAGAACATATAGGAGCGAATAGGCTCCAAATACAGAAAGAAACAACAGGAAGGGCCTCTCGTTGCCTAGATGTAGGTAAGGCATGCCAACTAGAGTCGGCTGTGAAGGCCATTGGGGCACAAAAGTTCAGCATAAACCGAACCGGGAGCTCTGTCCAGATTCACCATATAGTGCCACTCTGTAGGGTTCAGCGACGCCCTCTGGTGGCGAGTTGGGTCTTGCGCCAGTCTTGTCGCATAGGCATGGGGGCTGTGGGTCTCGGAGGTGGAATGGTCGCCGGTGACATAGTAACATAGTAAATAAGGTTGAAAGAAGACAAGAGTCCATCAGGTTCAACCTAGGAAAATCCTACTGTGTTGATCCAGGAAGGCGAAAAACCCCTATGGGGCAGAAGACAAACGCCCCACCACAGGGAGAAACTCCCCCCCCCCCCCCTCCCCCGACTGCAATGGCAACCAGAACAATCCCCGGATCAACGTATCACCAGAAATCTAATGCCCATAACTTGTAATATTATATTTTTCAAGAAAAGCATCCAGGCCTCCCTTGAACTTATTTACTGAATCAGCCATGACAACATCATGTGGCAGAGAGTTCCACAGTCTTACCGCTCGTACAGTAAAGAACCCGCGTCGATGCTGATGATGAAATCTTCTTTCCTCTAGACGTAGAGGATGCCCCCTTGTCATTGTTACAGACCTAGGAGTAAAAAGACCACTACAAAAATCTCTGTACTGTCCATTCATATATTTGTACATTGTGATCAGATCGCCCCTAAGACGTCTTTTTTCTAGCGTAAATAACCCCAAGCGTGATAACCTGTCCTGGTACTGTAACCCACCCATTCCCTTAATGACCTTTGTTGCCCTCCTCTGCACCCGCTCCAGTTCACCTATGTCCTTCTTATATACCGGTGCCCAAAACTGTACACAGTATTCCAAGTGTGGTCTGACCAGTGATTTATAAAGAGGCAAAACTATGTTCTCATCTTTAGCATCTATACCTCTTTTGATGCATCCCATTATTTTATTAGCCTTGGCAGCTGCTGCCTGGCACTGATCACTAAAGTTGAGTTTACTGTCCACCAATACCCCCAGGTCCTTTTCGGAAGTAGTTTTACCCAGTGTTTTATTATTTAGCACATAACTGTAGTTATTATTTCTATGGCCCAAATGCATAACCTTACATTTATCCACATTAAACTTCATTTGCCATTTCTCCGCCCAAGCCTCTAGCTTCTCCAAATCCCTCTGTAATATGATATTATCCTCCTCTGTACTGATTACTTTACCCAGTTTAGTATCATCTGCAAAAATGGAGATTCTGCTCTGTAGCCCCTCTACAAGATCATTAATAAAAATATTAAAAAGAAGTGGACCCAACACTGACCCCTGTGGTACCCCACTAGTAACTAAAACCCAATCTGAATATGTTCCATCAATGACCACCCTCTGTTTTCTATCACACAACCAGTTACTTACCCATTTGCATACGTTTTCCCCGAGTCCCAGCATCCTCATTTTGTAGACCAACCTTTCATGCGGCACAGTATCAAATGCCTTTGAAAAGTCCAGATACACAACATCCACAGCCTCCCCCAGGTCCAGTCTATAACTTACCTCTTCATAGAAGCCGATCAGATTAGTCTGACAGGACCGATCCCTCATAAATCCATGCTGGTGCTGAGTCATAAGATTATTTTCATTAAGATACTCCAGTATAGCATCTCTTACAATCCCCTCAAATACTTTACCTACTATAGATGTTAGACTTACGGGCCTGTAGTTTCCAGGATCACTCCTTGACCCCTTCTTGAATATTGGTACCACATTAGCTATGCGCCAGTCCTGTGGAAGAATCCCTGTCGTAATAGAATCTTTAAATAATAGGAATAACGGTCTGTCTAACACAGTATTTAATTCTTGCAAAACTCTAGGATGGATACCTTCTGGGCCCGGTGATTTATGGATTTTAATATTTTTAAGGCGTTTCCCCACTTCTTGTTGTGTTAGGCAGGTGAGATTTATGGGAGGATTAACATTATCCCTAGTCATATCGTCTGTTATGGGATTCTCCTCTGTGAATACAGTAGAGAAGAATGTATTTAGTAGATTGGCCTTTTCCTCTTCCCCCTCCACCATTACACCCAGATTATTTTTGAGGGGACCAACATTTTCGGTTTTAAGTCTTTTGTTATTTATATAGGTGAAGAACATTTTGGGATTTGTTTTACTTTCTTTGGCTATCCTTCTTTCTGTTGCTATTTTTGCTTCTTTTATTTGCGTTTTACACATTCTATTCTTCTGTCTATAGTTGCTCAATGCTTCCCCACTACCTTCTTGTTTTAGTTGTCTGAATGCTTGTTTCTTATCATTTATTGCACCCCTTACAGCTGTAGTTAACCACATTGGATTTCTCTTATTTCTACTACGTTTATTCCCATATGGTATGTGTCGTTCACACGATTTACACAGGATGCTCTTAAATATGTCCCATTTCTCTTGTGTACTTTTATTTCTGAAGGCATTGTCCCAGTCTATGTTCCCAAGGTCCTCTCTTAGTTTTTGGAAATTAGCCTTCCTGAAATTTAATGTTTTTGTAGCCCCTCTGCTAATCATTTTATTGAAGGATAATTGAAAACTTACTATGTTATGGTCACTATTACCTAGGTGACCCCCCACCTCTATTTTTGATATTCTGTCGGGCCTATTGGTTAAGATCAGGTCCAGAAGGGCCCCCCCTCTTGTTGGTTCCTCTACTAGTTGGGAAAGGTAATTATCTTTTACTATTTCCAAAAACACGCTTCCCTTCCTGGAGCTGCAGGTTTCTGCTTTCCAGTTGATATTTGGGTAGTTAAAGTCCCCCATAATAATGACTTCCCCCTGCTTCGCTGCCGCATCTATTTGTCTTATAAGAAGATTTTCTGATTCTTCCACTATACTTGGCGGTTTATAAATCACTCCTATAAGAATTTTATTATTCTTCGTCCCTCCCCTTATTTCTACCCAAAGAGACTCCACATTATCATCACATATATCCTCCCGCAGAATAGGCTTAAGGCATGATTTAACATATAGACAGACCCCTCCCCCTTTCTTATTTTTACGGTCATTTCTGAATAGACTATAACCCTGGATATTAACGGCCCAGTCATAGGTCTCATCCAGCCATGTCTCGCTTATCCCCACTATATCATATTTCTCTTCAACCATTATGAGTTCTAATTCCTCAGCTTTATTAGTGAGGCTTCGAGCATTAGTATACATACATTTAATATATTTGTCCATATTCCCTTTCCTTTTATCACTAGTGACTATTCTAACCCCTCCCGCCGCTCCACCCCCAGTTCCATAATCTAGGCCCAGCTCTCCATCTACTCTGTCTTTACTTACTATATTGTAGTTGCCCTCCCCCCCGGTCCCTAGTTTAAACACTCCTCCAACCTCTTAGCCATCTTCTCCCCCAGCACGGCTGCACCCTCCCCATTGAGATGCAGCCCGTCCCTACCGTAGAGCCTGTAACCGACCGAGAAGTCGGCCCAGTTCTCCATGAACCCAAACCCCTCTACCCTACACCAGCTCTTGAGCCACTTATTTACCTCCCTAATCTCCCGCTGTCTCTCAGGTGTAGCTCGTGGTACAGGTAATATTTCGGAAAATATCACCTTGGAGGTCCTAGTTTTAAGCTTCCTGCCTAAGTCCTTGAAATCATTTTTAAGGACCCGCCACCTACCTCTAACTTTATCATTGGTGCCAATGTGCACCATGACTGCTGGATCATCACCAGCCCCTCCCAGTAATCTGTCAGCCCGATCCGCGATGTGACGAACTCGAGCGCCAGGAAGGCAACACACTGTTCGACGATCCCGGTCTTTGTGACAGATTGCCCTGTCTGTCCCCCTAATAATTGAGTCCCCCACTACCAGTACCTGCCTGGCCTGCCCTGAACTCCTGTTTCCCACCTTACTGGAGCAGACACCCCCCTGGCTTTCAGAGGCAGTGTCCTGCTGCAGCAATGCCACCCCTGAATCAACATCCCCCTCATCCGCCAATTTGGCAAACTTGTTGGGGTGTGCCAGATCAGGACTGGCCTCCCTCACACTCTTCCCTCTACCCCTTTTTCTAACTGTGACCCAACTAGCTGCCTCTTCCTCCTGTACCTCCATGCTATCACACTCTCCCCCATCTACCCCTTGGAGTGCTTGCTCAGTCAGAAGCAGACCCCTTTCCAGTTTGCCAATGCATCTCAATCGTTGCAGCTGCTCATTTAGATCCAGGATCTGGGCTTCCAAACCAGCAACATGCACACATCTCCCACAATGGTATGCACCCTCGATCGGTTGATCAAGGATTGCATACATCGCACAAGATGTACATTGGGCCGCATTGTCAAACATGGCGCTCATTTATATGGGGATATTATGTATAAAGAAAGAAAAAACAAACAAGCAACAAAAGCAAACAATGTCCAGTGTGCTCAGTAGCTTTTCTCCTCCTACGATGGTGGTGATTATGGAGGTGGAGTTGTTGGCAGTTACAATAAGTTTGGCAGGGTAACCCCACTTGTAGGCGATTCTGGCATCTCGTAGAGCCACTGTGATGGGCAGCATTGTCCTTCTCCACTGTAATGTAGCAGCCGACAAATCTGTAAAGACTGAGATCGTCTGGAATCGTTCAGGAATAGTCTCTTTGTTGCGGGTGGCTAACAAGAATGCCTCTTTTACGTGGTAGAAATGCACTCTTGCAAGAGTATCCCGTGGGACATCACTAGAAAGATGCTTGGGACGTGGGACATGGTGCGCTCTGTCTATAATCAGGTCTTTATTGGTGCAGTCAGGGAGTAAGGCTTTGATGAATCGCTGTATAAACGGTGCCAGCTCTGATGCTTCCACGTTCTCGGGTATGCCTCGTAGTTTTAGGTTGTTTCTGTGAGAACGGTCTTCAAGATCGTTCACTTTATTACGCAGTTGGACCACTTCTTCCTCAAGAGCCGAGTGGCTGGCCAGCATAGAGTTATGGGAAGTGGTCAAATCCTCCACCCTCTCTTCAACATGAGACACCCTGCCTTCTACTTCTTTGACCGCTTGCTGTACAGGGCCCATAGAGTGTTTTATACTGAGCTGGATAGAGTCTCTTAGGGCTTTTAGCATTGCCTTCATGGGCGCATCAGAGGGGAGCATGTCCAAGGCATCTAAATCCAGCTGCTGCTGGTCAGTTACCTCCTCCTGCTGAGTATCTTTAGACAGTCTGGCACGCTGTTTTGCAGGGCTGGCCCAGGAGGGAGAGGGAGGGGGGGAGTCGCTCATGTGCGCGGCAGCGCCATCTTGGATTTCTGTGTCAGCCGCCACATCTCCCTCAAATAATAAAGTGTCCCCTTGTTCACCTGCACCGTTACACCTCTGTCCCTCAAGTGTCTCATGCTCCAAGGGGGAGAAGCGGTTACTCACTGTGTCCGACAAGAGCAGCCGCGTCCCTGCAGTGTGTCCCTGTGAAGCGCTGCTCTCACTGTGTGCTGGCAGCTCAGCGCCATCTTGGCTGGAGGACGCGGTGAAGAACTCAGTCAATTTACGGGTCATGCCCGGCAAGTTGCTCTGTTTTCTTTGACCCTGTGCCATCTTCAGAGCTTCATATACCATCTAGGCGAGTTTCAGGTAGATGCGGAGGGTGTAGGCTAGTCTTTGTCGCTCGGGTGGCTGGAGCTCCGGCTCTATACGTGCATCCCGCTCTGCAGTCAGGCCACGCCCCGCCCCGCCCCATTGACTTACATTGGAGTGCAGAAAAGGTCATTTTTTCTCGGTCCCTTTAAGAGGTAGGAGTTAAACAAGCTTAGGTCTGCGGTGCCCAGGGGGGACCCCATCCAGCCCGCACTGAGTTTCATTCCTACCACCTTAGGAAAAAAAAGTCATTATTTCGAGGCTTAGAAGTCATTTCTGCAATTCCCATAGAAAATCAACGGCGTCTCTATTCAATTGTGTGGAGCGCATATCAGGTGGGTTTTCTCTGCCGGCTTAAGAGATACACATGAAACTAAAGCCGATCCTGAGTCCCCAGGGTGCCTGTCATCCAATCCGCACTGAATTTCATTTCTAGCACATAGCCAAAAAATTGCCCCATTGACTTACATTGGAGTGCAGAAAAGGTCATTTTTTCTCGGTCCCTTTAAGAGGTAGGAGTTAAACAAGCTTAGGTCTGCGGTGCCCAGGGGGGACCCCATCCAGCCCGCACTGAGTTTCATTCCTACCACCTTAGGAAAAAAAGTCATTATTTCGAGGCTTAGAAGTCATTTCTGCAATTCCCATAGAAAATCAACGGCGTCTCTATTCAATTGTGTGGAGCGCATATCAGGTGGGTTTTCTCTGCCGGCTTAAGAGATACACATGAAACTAAAGCCGATCCTGGGTCCCCAGGGTGCCTGTCATCCAATCCGCACTGAATTTCATTTCTAGCACATAGCCAAAAAATCGCCCCATTGACTTACATTGGAGTGCAGAAAAGGTCATTTTTTTCTCGGTCCCTTTAAGAGGTAGGAGTTAAACAAGCTTAGGTCTGCGGTGCCCAGGGGGGACCCCATCCAGCCCGCACTGAGTTTCATTCCTACCACCTTAGGAAAAAAAGTCATTATTTCGAGGCTTAGAAGTCATTTCTGCAATTCCCATAGAAAATCAACGGCGTCTCTATTCAATTGTGTGGAGCGCATATCAGGTGGGTTTTCTCTGCCGGCTTAAGAGATACACATGAAACTAAAGCCGATCCTGGGTCCCCAGGGTGCCTGTCATCCAATCCGCACTGAATTTCATTTCTAGCACATAGCCAAAAAATCGCCCCATTGACTTACATTGGAGTGCAGAAAAGGTCATTTTTTTCTCGGTCCCTTTAAGAGGTAGGAGTTAAACAAGCTTAGGTCTGCGGTGCCCAGGGGGGACCCCATCCAGCCCGCACTGAGTTTCATTCCTACCACCTTAGGAAAAAAAAGTCATTATTTCGAGGCTTAGAAGTCATTTCTGCAATTCCTATAGAAAATCAACGGCGTCTCTATTCAATTGTGTGGAGCGCATATCAGGTGGGTTTTCTCTGCCGGCTTAAGAGATACACATGAAACTAAAGCCGATCCTGGGTCCCCAGGGTGCCTGTCATCCAATCCGCACTGAATTTCATTTCTAGCACATAGCCAAAAAATCGCCCCATTGACTTACATTGGAGTGCAGAAAAGGTCATTTTTTCTCGGTCCCTTTAAGAGGTAGGAGTTAAACAAGCTTAGGTCTGCGGTGCCCAGGGGGAACCCCATCCAGCCCGCACTGAGTTTCATTCCTACCACCTTAGGAAAAAAAGTCATTATTTCGAGGCTTAGAAGTCATTTCTGCAATTCCCATAGAAAATCAACGGCGTCTCTATTCAATTGTGTGGAGCGCATATCAGGTGGGTTTTCTCTGCCGGCTTAAGAGATACACATGAAACTAAAGCCGATCCTGGGTCCCCAGGGTGCCTGTCATCCAATCCGCACTGAATTTCATTTCTAGCACATAGCCAAAAAATCGCCCCATTGACTTACATTGGAGTGCAGAAAAGGTCATTTTTTCTCGGTCCCTTTAAGAGGTAGGAGTTAAACAAGCTTAGGTCTGCGGTGCCCAGGGGGGACCCCATCCAGCCCGCACTGAGTTTCATTCCTACCACCTTAGGAAAAAAAGTCATTATTTCGAGGCTTAGAAGTCATTTCTGCAATTCCCATAGAAAATCAACGGCGTCTCTATTCAATTGTGTGGAGCGCATATCAGGTGGGTTTTCTCTGCCGGCTTAAGAGATACACATGAAACTAAAGCCGATCCTGGGTCCCCAGGGTGCCTGTCATCCAATCCGCACTGAATTTCATTTCTAGCACATAGCCAAAAAATCGCCCCATTGACTTACATTGGAGTGCAGAAAAGGTCATTTTTTCTCGGTCCCTTTAAGAGGTAGGAGTTAAACAAGCTTAGGTCTGCGGTGCCCAGGGGGGACCCCATCCAGCCCGCACTGAGTTTCATTCCTACCACCTTAGGAAAAAAATTCATTATTTCGAGGCTTAAAAGTCATTTCTGCAATTCCCATAGAAAATCAACGGCGTCTCTATTCAATTGTGTGGAGCGCATATCAGGTGGGTTTTCTCTGCCGCCTTAAGAGATACACATGAAACTTAAGCCGATCCTGGGTCCCCAGGGTGCCTGTCATCCAATCCGCACTGAATTTCATTTCTAGCACATAGCCAAAAAATCGCCCCATTGACTTACATTGGAGTGCAGAAAAGGTCATTTTTTTCTCGGTCCCTTTAAGAGGTAGGAGTTAAACAAGCTTAGGTCTGCGGTGCCCAGGGGGGACCCCATCCAGCCCGCACTGAGTTTCATTCCTACCACCTTAGGAAAAAAAGTCATTATTTTGAGGCTTAGAAGTCATTTCTGCAATTCCCATAGAAAATCAACGGCGTCTCTATTCAATTGTGTGGAGCGCATATCAGGTGGGTTTTCTCTGCCGGCTTAAGAGATACACATGAAACTAAAGCCGATCCTGGGTCCCCAGGGTGCCTGTCATCCAATCCGCACTGAATTTCATTTCTAGCACATAGCATAAAAATCGCCCCATTGACTTACATTGGAGTGCAGAAAAGGTCATTTTTTCTCGGTCCCTTTAAGAGGTAGGAGTTAAACAAGCTTAGGTCTGCGGTGCCCAGGGGGGACCCCATCCAGCCCGCACTGAGTTTCATTCCTACCACCTTAGGAAAAAAAGTCATTATTTCGAGGCTTAGAAGTCATTTCTGCAATTCCCATAGAAAATCAACGGCGTCTCTATTCAATTGTGTGGAGCGCATATCAGGTGGGTTTTCTCTGCCGGCTTAAGAGATACACATGAAACTAAAGCCGATCCTGGGTCCCCAGGGTGCCTGTCATCCAATCCGCACTGAATTTCATTTCTAGCACATAGCCAAAAAATCGCCCCATTGACTTACATTGGAGTGCAGAAAAGGTCATTTTTTCTCGGTCCCTTTAAGAGGTAGGAGTTAAACAAGCTTAGGTCTGCGGTGCCCAGGGGGGACCCCATCCAGCCCGCACTGAGTTTCATTCCTAACACCTTAGGAAAAAAATTCATTATTTCGAGGCTTAAAAGTCATTTCTGCAATTCCCATAGAAAATCAACGGCGTCTCTATTCAATTGTGTGGAGCGCATATCAGGTGGGTTTTCTCTGCCGCCTTAAGAGATACACATGAAACTTAAGCCGATCCTGGGTCCCCAGGGTGCCTGTCATCCAATCCGCACTGAATTTCATTTCTAGCACATAGCCAAAAAATCGCCCCATTGACTTACATTGGAGTGCAGAAAAGGTCATTTTTTTCTCGGTCCCTTTAAGAGGTAGGAGTTAAACAAGCTTAGGTCTGCGGTGCCCAGGGGGGACCCCATCCAGCCCGCACTGAGTTTCATTCCTACCACCTTAGGAAAAAAAGTCATTATTTTGAGGCTTAGAAGTCATTTCTGCAATTCCCATAGAAAATCAACGGCGTCTCTATTCAATTGTGTGGAGCGCATATCAGGTGGGTTTTCTCTGCCGGCTTAAGAGATACACATGAAACTAAAGCCGATCCTGGGTCCCCAGGGTGCCTGTCATCCAATCCGCACTGAATTTCATTTCTAGCACATAGCCAAAAAATCGCCCCATTGACTTACATTGGAGTGCAGAAAAGATCATTTTTTTCTCGGTCCCTTTAAGAGGTAGGAGTTAAACAAGCTTAGGTCTGCGGTGCCCAGGGGGGACCCCATCCAGCCCGCACTGAGTTTCATTCCTACCAGCTTAGGAAAAAAAGTCATTATTTCGAGGCTTAGAAGTCATTTCTGCAATTCCCATAGAAAATCAACGGCGTCTCTATTCAATTGTGTGGAGCGCATATCAGGTGGGTTTTCTCTGCCGGCTTAAGAGATACACATGAAACTAAAGCCGATCCTGGGTCCCCAGGGTGCCTGTCATCCAATCCGCACTGAATTTCATTTCTAGCACATAGCCAAAAAATCGCCCCATTGACTTACATTGGAGTGCAGAAAAGGTCATTTTTTCTCGGTCCCTTTAAGAGGTAGGAGTTAAACAAGCTTAGGTCTGCGGTGCCCAGGGGGGACCCCATCCAGCCCGCACTGAGTTTCATTCCTACCACCTTAGGAAAAGAAGTCATTATTTCGAGGCTTAGAAGTCATTTCTGCAATTCCCATAGAAAATCAACGGCGTCTCTATTCAATTGTGTGGAGCGCATATCAGGTGGGTTTTCTCTGCCGGCTTAAGAGATACACATGAAACTAAAGCCGATCCTGGGTCCCCAGGGTGCCTGTCATCCAATCCGCACTGAATTTCATTTCTAGCACATAGCCAAAAAATCGCCCCATTGACTTACATTGGAGTGCAGAAAAGGTCATTTTTTTCTCGGTCCCTTTAAGAGGTAGGAGTTAAACAAGCTTAGGTCTGCGGTGCCCAGGGGGGACCCCATCCAGCCCGCACTGAGTTTCATTCCTACCACCTTAGGAAAAAAAGTCATTATTTCGAGGCTTAGAAGTCATTTCTGCAATTCCCATAGAAAATCAACGGCGTCTCTATTCAATTGTGTGGAGCGCATATCAGGTGGGTTTTCTCTGCCGCCTTAAGAGATACACATGAAACTTAAGCCGATCCTGGGTCCCCAGGGTGCCTGTCATCCAATCCGCACTGAATTTCATTTCTAGCACATAGCCAAAAAATCGCCCCATTGACTTACATTGGAGTGCAGAAAAGGTCATTTTTTTCTCGGTCCCTTTAAGAGGTAGGAGTTAAACAAGCTTAGGTCTGCGGTGCCCAGGGGGGACCCCATCCAGCCCGCACTGAGTTTCATTCCTACTACCTTAGGAAAAAAAGTCATTATTTCGAGGCTTAGAAGTCATTTCTGCAATTCCCATAGAAAATCAACGGCGTCTCTATTCAATTGTGTGGAGCGCATATCAGGTGGGTTTTCTCTGCCGGCTTAAGAGATACACATGAAACTAAAGCCGATCCTGGGTCCCCAGGGTGCCTGTAATCCAATCCGCACTGAATTTCATTTCTAGCACATAGCCAAAAAATCGCCCCATTGACTTACATTGGAGTGCAGAAAAGGTCATTTTTTTCTCGGTCCCTTTAAGAGGTAGAAGTTAAACAAGCTTAGGTCTGCGGTCCCCAGGGGGGACCCCATCCAGCCCGCACTGAGTTTCATTCCTACCACCTTAGGAAAAAAAAGTCATTATTTCGAGGCTTAGAAGTCATTTCTGCAATTCCCATAGAAAATCAACGGCGTCTCTATTCAATTGTGTGGAGCGCATATCAGGTGGGTTTTCTCTGCCGGCTTAAGAGATACACATGAAACTAAAGCCGATCCTGGGTCCCCAGGGTGCCTGTCATCCAATCCGCACTGAATTTCATTTCTAGCACATAGCCAAAAAATCGCCCCATTGACTTACATTGGAGTGCAGAAAAGGTCATTTTTTCTCGGTCCCTTTAAGAGGTAGGAGTTAAACAAGCTTAGGTCTGCGGTGCCCAGGGGGGACCCCATCCAGCCCGCACTGAGTTTCATTCCTACCACCTTAGGAAAAAAAGTCATTATTTCGAGGCTTAGAAGCCATTTCTGCAATTCCCATAGAAAATCAACGGCGTCTCTATTCAATTGTGTGGAGCGGATATCAGGTGGGTTTTCTCTGCCGGCTTAAGAGATACACATGAAACTAAAGCCGATCCTGGGTCCCCAGGGTGCCTGTCATCCAATCCGCACTGAATTTCATTTCTAGCACATAGCCAAAAAATCGCCCCATTGACTTACATTGGAGTGCAGAAAAGGTCATTTTTTCTCGGTCCCTTTAAGAGGTAGGAGTTAAACAAGCTTAGGTCTGCGGTGCCCAGGGGGGACCCCATCCAGCCCGCACTGAGTTTCATTCCTACCACCTTAGGAAAAAAAGTCATTATTTCGAGGCTTAGAAGTCATTTCTGCAATTCCCATAGAAAATCAACGGCGTCTCTATTCAATTGTGTGGAGCGCATATCAGGTGGGTTTTCTCTGCCGGCTTAAGAGATACACATGAAACTAAAGCCGATCCTGGGTCCCCAGGGTGCCTGTCATCCAATCCGCACTGAATTTCATTTCTAGCACATAGCCAAAAAATCGCCCCATTGACTTACATTGGAGTGCAGAAAAGGTCATTTTTTTCTCGGTCCCTTTAAGAGGTAGGAGTTAAACAAGCTTAGGTCTGCGGTGCCCAGGGGGGACCCCATCCAGCCCGCACTGAGTTTCATTCCTACCACCTTAGGAAAAAAAGTCATTATTTCGAGGCTTAGAAGTCATTTCTGCAATTCCCATAGAAAATCAACGGCGTCTCTATTCAATTGTGTGGAGCGCATATCAGGTGGGTTTTCTCTGCCGCCTTAAGAGATACACATGAAACTTAAGCCGATCCTGGGTCCCCAGGGTGCCTGTCATCCAATCCGCACTGAATTTCATTTCTAGCACATAGCCAAAAAATCGCCCCATTGACTTACATTGGAGTGCAGAAAAGGTCATTTTTTTCTCGGTCCCTTTAAGAGGTAGGAGTTAAACAAGCTTAGGTCTGCGGTGCCCAGGGGGGACCCCATCCAGCCCGCACTGAGTTTCATTCCTACCACCTTAGGAAAAAAAGTCATTATTTCGAGGCTTAGAAGTCATTTCTGCAATTCCCATAGAAAATCAACGGCGTCTCTATTCAATTGTGTGGAGCGCATATCAGGTGGGTTTTCTCTGCCGGCTTAAGAGATACACATGAAACTAAAGCCGATCCTGGGTCCCCAGGGTGCCTGTCATCCAATCCGCACTGAATTTCATTTCTAGCACATAGCCAAAAAATCGCCCCATTGACTTACATTGGAGTGCAGAAAAGGTCATTTTTTTCTCGGTCCCTTTAAGAGGTAGAAGTTAAACAAGCTTAGGTCTGCGGTCCCCAGGGGGGACCCCATCCAGCCCGCACTGAGTTTCATTCCTACCACCTTAGGAAAAAAAAGTCATTATTTCGAGGCTTAGAAGTCATTTCTGCAATTCCCATAGAAAATCAACGGCGTCTCTATTCAATTGTGTGGAGCGCATATCAGGTGGGTTTTCTCTGCCGGCTTAAGAGATACACATGAAACTAAAGCCGATCCTGGGTCCCCAGGGTGCCTGTCATCCAATCCGCACTGAATTTCATTTCTAGCACATAGCCAAAAAATCGCCCCATTGACTTACATTGGAGTGCAGAAAAGGTCATTTTTTCTCGGTCCCTTTAAGAGGTAGGAGTTAAACAAGCTTAGGTCTGCGGTGCCCAGGGGGACCCCATCCAGCCCGCACTGAGTTTCATTCCTACCACCTTAGGAAAAAAAGTCATTATTTCGAGGCTTAGAAGCCATTTCTGCAATTCCCATAGAAAATCAACGGCGTCTCTATTCAATTGTGTGGAGCGGATATCAGGTGGGTTTTCTCTGCCGGCTTAAGAGATACACATGAAACTAAAGCCGATCCTGGGTCCCCAGGGTGCCTGTCATCCAATCCGCACTGAATTTCATTTCTAGCACATAGCCAAAAAATCGCCCCATTGACTTACATTGGAGTGCAGAAAAGGTCATTTTTTCTCGGTCCCTTTAAGAGGTAGGAGTTAAACAAGCTTAGGTCTGCGGTGCCCAGGGGGGACCCCATCCAGCCCGCACTGAGTTTCATTCCTACCACCTTAGGAAAAAAAGTCATTATTTCGAGGCTTAGAAGTCATTTCTGCAATTCCCATAGAAAATCAACGGCGTCTCTATTCAATTGTGTGGAGCGCATATCAGGTGGGTTTTCTCTGCCGGCTTAAGAGATACACATGAAACTAAAGCCGATCCTGGGTCCCCAGGGTGCCTGTCATCCAATCCGCACTGAATTTCATTTCTAGCACATAGCCAAAAAATCGCCCCATTGACTTACATTGGAGTGCAGAAAAGATCATTTTTTTCTCGGTCCCTTTAAGAGGTAGGAGTTAAACAAGCTTAGGTCTGCGGTGCCCAGGGGGGACCCCATCCAGCCCGCACTGAGTTTCATTCCTACCAGCTTAGGAAAAAAAGTCATTATTTCGAGGCTTAGAAGTCATTTCTGCAATTCCCATAGAAAATCAACGGCGTCTCTATTCAATTGTGTGGAGCGCATATCAGGTGGGTTTTCTCTGCCGGCTTAAGAGATACACATGAAACTAAAGCCGATCCTGGGTCCCCAGGGTGCCTGTCATCCAATCCGCACTGAATTTCATTTCTAGCACATAGCCAAAAAATCGCCCCATTGACTTACATTGGAGTGCAGAAAAGGTCATTTTTTCTCGGTCCCTTTAAGAGGTAGGAGTTAAACAAGCTTAGGTCTGCGGTGCCCAGGGGGGACCCCATCCAGCCCGCACTGAGTTTCATTCCTACCACCTTAGGAAAAAAAGTCATTATTTCGAGGCTTAGAAGTCATTTCTGCAATTCCCATAGAAAATCAACGGCGTCTCTATTCAATTGTGTGGAGCGCATATCAGGTGGGTTTTCTCTGCCGGCTTAAGAGATACACATGAAACTAAAGCCGATCCTGGGTCCCCAGGGTGCCTGTCATCCAATCCGCACTGAATTTCATTTCTAGCACATAGCCAAAAATCGCCCCATTGACTTACATTTGAGTGCAGAATAGTTCTTTTTTTTCTCGGTCCCTTTAAGAGGTAGGAGTTAAACAAGCTTAGGTCTGCGGTGCCCAGGGGGGACCCCATCCAGCCCGCACTGAGTTTCATTCCTACCAGCCTTAGGAAAAAAAGTCATTATTTTGAGGCTTAGAAGTCATTTCTGCAATTCCCATAGAAAATCAACGGCGTCTCTATTCAATTGTGTGGAGCGCATATCAGGTGGGTTTTCTCTGCCGGCTTAAGAGATACACGTGAAACTAAAGCCGATCCTGGGTGCCTAGGGTGCCTGTCATCCAATCCGCACTGAATTTCATTTCTAGCACATAGCCAAAAAATCGCCCCATTGACTTACATTGGAGTGCAGAAAAGGTCATTTTTTCTCGGTCCCTTTAAGAGGTAGGAGTTAAACAAGCTTAGGTCTGCGGTGCCCAGGGGGGACCCCATCCAGCCCGCACTGAGTTTCATTCCTACCACCTTAGGAAAAAAAGTCATTATTTTGAGGCTTAGAAGTCATTTCTGCAATTCCCATAGAAAATCAACGGCGTCTCTATTCAATTGTGTGGAGCGCATATCAGGTGGGTTTTCTCTGCCGGCTTAAGAGATACACGTGAAACTAAAGCCGATCCTGGGTGCCTAGGGTGCCTGTCATCCAATCCGCACTGAATTTCATTTCTAGCACATAGCCAAAAAATCGCCCCATTGACTTACATTGGAGTGCAGAAAAGGTCATTTTTTCTCGGTCCCTTTAAGAGGTAGGAGTTAAACAAGCTTAGGTCTGCGGTGCCCAGGGGGGACCCCATCCAGCCCGCACTGAGTTTCATTCCTACCACCTTAGGAAAAAAAGTCATTATTTTGAGGCTTAGAAGTCATTTCTGCAATTCCCATAGAAAATCAACGGCGTCTCTATTCAATTGTGTGGAGCGCATATCAGGTGGGTTTTCTCTGCCGGCTTAAGAGATACACGTGAAACTAAAGCCGATCCTGGGTGCCTAGGGTGCCTGTCATCCAATCCGCACTGAATTTCATTTCTAGCACATAGCCAAAAAATCGCCCCATTGACTTACATTGGAGTGCAGAAAAGGTCATTTTTTCTCGGTCCCTTTAAGAGGTAGGAGTTAAACAAGCTTAGGTCTGCGGTGCCCAGGGGGGACCCCATCCAGCCCGCACTGAGTTTCATTCCTACCACCTTAGGAAAAAAAGTCATTATTTTGAGGCTTAGAAGTCATTTCTGCAATTCCCATAGAAAATCAACGGCGTCTCTATTCAATTGTGTGGAGCGCATATCAGGTGGGTTTTCTCTGCCGGCTTAAGAGATACACGTGAAACTAAAGCCGATCCTGGGTGCCTAGGGTGCCTGTCATCCAATCCGCACTGAATTTCATTTCTAGCACATAGCCAAAAAATCGCCCCATTGACTTACATTGGAGTGCAGAAAAGGTCATTTTTTCTCGGTCCCTTTAAGAGGTAGGAGTTAAACAAGCTTAGGTCTGCGGTGCCCAGGGGGGACCCCATCCAGCCCGCACTGAGTTTCATTCCTACCACCTTAGGAAAAAAAGTCATTATTTTGAGGCTTAGAAGTCATTTCTGCAATTCCCATAGAAAATCAACGGCGTCTCTATTCAATTGTGTGGAGCGCATATCAGGTGGGTTTTCTCTGCCGGCTTAAGAGATACACGTGAAACTAAAGCCGATCCTGGGTGCCTAGGGTGCCTGTCATCCAATCCGCACTGAATTTCATTTCTAGCACATAGCCAAAAAATCGCCCCATTGACTTACATTGGAGTGCAGAAAAGGTCATTTTTTCTCGGTCCCTTTAAGAGGTAGGAGTTAAACAAGCTTAGGTCTGCGGTGCCCAGGGGGGACCCCATCCAGCCCGCACTGAGTTTCATTCCTACCACCTTAGGAAAAAAAGTCATTATTTTGAGGCTTAGAAGTCATTTCTGCAATTCCCATAGAAAATCAACGGCGTCTCTATTCAATTGTGTGGAGCGCATATCAGGTGGGTTTTCTCTGCCGGCTTAAGAGATACACGTGAAACTAAAGCCGATCCTGGGTGCCTAGGGTGCCTGTCATCCAATCCGCACTGAATTTCATTTCTAGCACATAGCCAAAAAATCGCCCCATTGACTTACATTGGAGTGCAGAAAAGGTCATTTTTTCTCGGTCCCTTTAAGAGGTAGGAGTTAAACAAGCTTAGGTCTGCGGTGCCCAGGGGGGACCCCATCCAGCCCGCACTGAGTTTCATTCCTACCACCTTAGGAAAAAAAGTCATTATTTTGAGGCTTAGAAGTCATTTCTGCAATTCCCATAGAAAATCAACGGCGTCTCTATTCAATTGTGTGGAGCGCATATCAGGTGGGTTTTCTCTGCCGGCTTAAGAGATACACGTGAAACTAAAGCCGATCCTGGGTGCCTAGGGTGCCTGTCATCCAATCCGCACTGAATTTCATTTCTAGCACATAGCCAAAAAATCGCCCCATTGACTTACATTGGAGTGCAGAAAAGGTCATTTTTTCTCGGTCCCTTTAAGAGGTAGGAGTTAAACAAGCTTAGGTCTGCGGTGCCCAGGGGGGACCCCATCCAGCCCGCACTGAGTTTCATTCCTACCACCTTAGGAAAAAAAGTCATTATTTTGAGGCTTAGAAGTCATTTCTGCAATTCCCATAGAAAATCAACGGCGTCTCTATTCAATTGTGTGGAGCGCATATCAGGTGGGTTTTCTCTGCCGGCTTAAGAGATACACGTGAAACTAAAGCCGATCCTGGGTGCCTAGGGTGCCTGTCATCCAATCCGCACTGAATTTCATTTCTAGCACATAGCCAAAAAATCGCCCCATTGACTTACATTGGAGTGCAGAAAAGGTCATTTTTTCTCGGTCCCTTTAAGAGGTAGGAGTTAAACAAGCTTAGGTCTGCGGTGCCCAGGGGGGACCCCATCCAGCCCGCACTGAGTTTCATTCCTACCACCTTAGGAAAAAAAGTCATTATTTTGAGGCTTAGAAGTCATTTCTGCAATTCCCATAGAAAATCAACGGCGTCTCTATTCAATTGTGTGGAGCGCATATCAGGTGGGTTTTCTCTGCCGGCTTAAGAGATACACGTGAAACTAAAGCCGATCCTGGGTGCCTAGGGTGCCTGTCATCCAATCCGCACTGAATTTCATTTCTAGCACATAGCCAAAAAATCGCCCCATTGACTTACATTGGAGTGCAGAAAAGGTCATTTTTTCTCGGTCCCTTTAAGAGGTAGGAGTTAAACAAGCTTAGGTCTGCGGTGCCCAGGGGGGACCCCATCCAGCCCGCACTGAGTTTCATTCCTACCACCTTAGGAAAAAAAGTCATTATTTTGAGGCTTAGAAGTCATTTCTGCAATTCCCATAGAAAATCAACGGCGTCTCTATTCAATTGTGTGGAGCGCATATCAGGTGGGTTTTCTCTGCCGGCTTAAGAGATACACGTGAAACTAAAGCCGATCCTGGGTGCCTAGGGTGCCTGTCATCCAATCCGCACTGAATTTCATTTCTAGCACATAGCCAAAAAATCGCCCCATTGACTTACATTGGAGTGCAGAAAAGGTCATTTTTTCTCGGTCCCTTTAAGAGGTAGGAGTTAAACAAGCTTAGGTCTGCGGTGCCCAGGGGGGACCCCATCCAGCCCGCACTGAGTTTCATTCCTACCACCTTAGGAAAAAAAGTCATTATTTTGAGGCTTAGAAGTCATTTCTGCAATTCCCATAGAAAATCAACGGCGTCTCTATTCAATTGTGTGGAGCGCATATCAGGTGGGTTTTCTCTGCCGGCTTAAGAGATACACGTGAAACTAAAGCCGATCCTGGGTGCCTAGGGTGCCTGTCATCCAATCCGCACTGAATTTCATTTCTAGCACATAGCCAAAAAATCGCCCCATTGACTTACATTGGAGTGCAGAAAAGGTCATTTTTTCTCGGTCCCTTTAAGAGGTAGGAGTTAAACAAGCTTAGGTCTGCGGTGCCCAGGGGGGACCCCATCCAGCCCGCACTGAGTTTCATTCCTACCACCTTAGGAAAAAAAGTCATTATTTTGAGGCTTAGAAGTCATTTCTGCAATTCCCATAGAAAATCAACGGCGTCTCTATTCAATTGTGTGGAGCGCATATCAGGTGGGTTTTCTCTGCCGGCTTAAGAGATACACGTGAAACTAAAGCCGATCCTGGGTGCCTAGGGTGCCTGTCATCCAATCCGCACTGAATTTCATTTCTAGCACATAGCCAAAAAATCGCCCCATTGACTTACATTGGAGTGCAGAAAAGGTCATTTTTTCTCGGTCCCTTTAAGAGGTAGGAGTTAAACAAGCTTAGGTCTGCGGTGCCCAGGGGGGACCCCATCCAGCCCGCACTGAGTTTCATTCCTACCACCTTAGGAAAAAAAGTCATTATTTTGAGGCTTAGAAGTCATTTCTGCAATTCCCATAGAAAATCAACGGCGTCTCTATTCAATTGTGTGGAGCGCATATCAGGTGGGTTTTCTCTGCCGGCTTAAGAGATACACGTGAAACTAAAGCCGATCCTGGGTGCCTAGGGTGCCTGTCATCCAATCCGCACTGAATTTCATTTCTAGCACATAGCCAAAAAATCGCCCCATTGACTTACATTGGAGTGCAGAAAAGGTCATTTTTTCTCGGTCCCTTTAAGAGGTAGGAGTTAAACAAGCTTAGGTCTGCGGTGCCCAGGGGGGACCCCATCCAGCCCGCACTGAGTTTCATTCCTACCACCTTAGGAAAAAAAGTCATTATTTTGAGGCTTAGAAGTCATTTCTGCAATTCCCATAGAAAATCAACGGCGTCTCTATTCAATTGTGTGGAGCGCATATCAGGTGGGTTTTCTCTGCCGGCTTAAGAGATACACGTGAAACTAAAGCCGATCCTGGGTGCCTAGGGTGCCTGTCATCCAATCCGCACTGAATTTCATTTCTAGCACATAGCCAAAAAATCGCCCCATTGACTTACATTGGAGTGCAGAAAAGGTCATTTTTTCTCGGTCCCTTTAAGAGGTAGGAGTTAAACAAGCTTAGGTCTGCGGTGCCCAGGGGGGACCCCATCCAGCCCGCACTGAGTTTCATTCCTACCACCTTAGGAAAAAAAGTCATTATTTTGAGGCTTAGAAGTCATTTCTGCAATTCCCATAGAAAATCAACGGCGTCTCTATTCAATTGTGTGGAGCGCATATCAGGTGGGTTTTCTCTGCCGGCTTAAGAGATACACGTGAAACTAAAGCCGATCCTGGGTGCCTAGGGTGCCTGTCATCCAATCCGCACTGAATTTCATTTCTAGCACATAGCCAAAAAATCGCCCCATTGACTTACATTGGAGTGCAGAAAAGGTCATTTTTTCTCGGTCCCTTTAAGAGGTAGGAGTTAAACAAGCTTAGGTCTGCGGTGCCCAGGGGGGACCCCATCCAGCCCGCACTGAGTTTCATTCCTACCACCTTAGGAAAAAAAGTCATTATTTTGAGGCTTAGAAGTCATTTCTGCAATTCCCATAGAAAATCAACGGCGTCTCTATTCAATTGTGTGGAGCGCATATCAGGTGGGTTTTCTCTGCCGGCTTAAGAGATACACGTGAAACTAAAGCCGATCCTGGGTGCCTAGGGTGCCTGTCATCCAATCCGCACTGAATTTCATTTCTAGCACATAGCCAAAAAATCGCCCCATTGACTTACATTGGAGTGCAGAAAAGGTCATTTTTTCTCGGTCCCTTTAAGAGGTAGGAGTTAAACAAGCTTAGGTCTGCGGTGCCCAGGGGGGACCCCATCCAGCCCGCACTGAGTTTCATTCCTACCACCTTAGGAAAAAAAGTCATTATTTTGAGGCTTAGAAGTCATTTCTGCAATTCCCATAGAAAATCAACGGCGTCTCTATTCAATTGTGTGGAGCGCATATCAGGTGGGTTTTCTCTGCCGGCTTAAGAGATACACGTGAAACTAAAGCCGATCCTGGGTGCCTAGGGTGCCTGTCATCCAATCCGCACTGAATTTCATTTCTAGCACATAGCCAAAAAATCGCCCCATTGACTTACATTGGAGTGCAGAAAAGGTCATTTTTTCTCGGTCCCTTTAAGAGGTAGGAGTTAAACAAGCTTAGGTCTGCGGTGCCCAGGGGGGACCCCATCCAGCCCGCACTGAGTTTCATTCCTACCACCTTAGGAAAAAAAGTCATTATTTTGAGGCTTAGAAGTCATTTCTGCAATTCCCATAGAAAATCAACGGCGTCTCTATTCAATTGTGTGGAGCGCATATCAGGTGGGTTTTCTCTGCCGGCTTAAGAGATACACGTGAAACTAAAGCCGATCCTGGGTGCCTAGGGTGCCTGTCATCCAATCCGCACTGAATTTCATTTCTAGCACATAGCCAAAAAATCGCCCCATTGACTTACATTGGAGTGCAGAAAAGGTCATTTTTTCTCGGTCCCTTTAAGAGGTAGGAGTTAAACAAGCTTAGGTCTGCGGTGCCCAGGGGGGACCCCATCCAGCCCGCACTGAGTTTCATTCCTACCACCTTAGGAAAAAAAGTCATTATTTTGAGGCTTAGAAGTCATTTCTGCAATTCCCATAGAAAATCAACGGCGTCTCTATTCAATTGTGTGGAGCGCATATCAGGTGGGTTTTCTCTGCCGGCTTAAGAGATACACGTGAAACTAAAGCCGATCCTGGGTGCCTAGGGTGCCTGTCATCCAATCCGCACTGAATTTCATTTCTAGCACATAGCCAAAAAATCGCCCCATTGACTTACATTGGAGTGCAGAAAAGGTCATTTTTTCTCGGTCCCTTTAAGAGGTAGGAGTTAAACAAGCTTAGGTCTGCGGTGCCCAGGGGGGACCCCATCCAGCCCGCACTGAGTTTCATTCCTACCACCTTAGGAAAAAAAGTCATTATTTTGAGGCTTAGAAGTCATTTCTGCAATTCCCATAGAAAATCAACGGCGTCTCTATTCAATTGTGTGGAGCGCATATCAGGTGGGTTTTCTCTGCCGGCTTAAGAGATACACGTGAAACTAAAGCCGATCCTGGGTGCCTAGGGTGCCTGTCATCCAATCCGCACTGAATTTCATTTCTAGCACATAGCCAAAAAATCGCCCCATTGACTTACATTGGAGTGCAGAAAAGGTCATTTTTTCTCGGTCCCTTTAAGAGGTAGGAGTTAAACAAGCTTAGGTCTGCGGTGCCCAGGGGGGACCCCATCCAGCCCGCACTGAGTTTCATTCCTACCACCTTAGGAAAAAAAGTCATTATTTTGAGGCTTAGAAGTCATTTCTGCAATTCCCATAGAAAATCAACGGCGTCTCTATTCAATTGTGTGGAGCGCATATCAGGTGGGTTTTCTCTGCCGGCTTAAGAGATACACGTGAAACTAAAGCCGATCCTGGGTGCCTAGGGTGCCTGTCATCCAATCCGCACTGAATTTCATTTCTAGCACATAGCCAAAAAATCGCCCCATTGACTTACATTGGAGTGCAGAAAAGGTCATTTTTTCTCGGTCCCTTTAAGAGGTAGGAGTTAAACAAGCTTAGGTCTGCGGTGCCCAGGGGGGACCCCATCCAGCCCGCACTGAGTTTCATTCCTACCACCTTAGGAAAAAAAGTCATTATTTTGAGGCTTAGAAGTCATTTCTGCAATTCCCATAGAAAATCAACGGCGTCTCTATTCAATTGTGTGGAGCGCATATCAGGTGGGTTTTCTCTGCCGGCTTAAGAGATACACGTGAAACTAAAGCCGATCCTGGGTGCCTAGGGTGCCTGTCATCCAATCCGCACTGAATTTCATTTCTAGCACATAGCCAAAAAATCGCCCCATTGACTTACATTGGAGTGCAGAAAAGGTCATTTTTTCTCGGTCCCTTTAAGAGGTAGGAGTTAAACAAGCTTAGGTCTGCGGTGCCCAGGGGGGACCCCATCCAGCCCGCACTGAGTTTCATTCCTACCACCTTAGGAAAAAAAGTCATTATTTTGAGGCTTAGAAGTCATTTCTGCAATTCCCATAGAAAATCAACGGCGTCTCTATTCAATTGTGTGGAGCGCATATCAGGTGGGTTTTCTCTGCCGGCTTAAGAGATACACGTGAAACTAAAGCCGATCCTGGGTGCCTAGGGTGCCTGTCATCCAATCCGCACTGAATTTCATTTCTAGCACATAGCCAAAAATCGCCCCATTGACTTACATTGGAGTGCAGAAAAGGTCATTTTTTCTCGGTCCCTTTAAGAGGTAGGAGTTAAACAAGCTTAGGTCTGCGGTGCCCAGGGGGACCCCATCCAGCCCGCACTGTGTTTCTTTCCTACCACCTTAGGAAAAAAAGTCATTATTTTGAGGCTTAGAATTCATTTCTATTT